>NW_025999864.1:1889808-1922030 GCF_001458135.2 Marmota marmota marmota
GAAGGAGACCCTCAGGGTTATACAGTGGAGGGGGTAGAGAGAGAGGAGGGGAGGGGAGGGGAGAGGTGGGGAGGGGGGAGGGTGGAGGATGGGAAAGGCAGCGGAGCACAACAGACACTAGTATGGCAACATGTAAATCAATGGATGTGTAACTGATGTGATTCTGCAATCTGTGTATGGGGTGAAGGTGGGAGTTCATAACCCACTTGAATCAAAGTGTGGAATATGATATGTCAATAAATTTGTAATGTTTTGAACAACCCACAATAAAAAATTTAAAAAAAAAAAAAAGAATCTCAACTTGTTAGCAATGCTGAGGATCTATCATTGGCACTAAAGGCAGAGAAATGAAAGGAAATCATATTGAGCCCCTTGAATAACTTCCCCTTAAGTTCTTTATCAGGCTCACCCCACCACAACTCCTGCCCACCTAATTCCACATTGCATAGAATTAGAGCCAAGTATACACATCAGTTCTGTGTGAGAGACTTTCAGGGCTATATTGTCCTGGACTTTGTGCATTCTTACAGTATAAGAAGTCAGAAACTGTTCCCTGAGCTGAAAACATCCACCCAGTGCTGCAATGCTTCTAATATTGTTATCCATCTGGAATAATCTCTCCTAGCTCCTTCCCAGGTTTTTTGTCTTTGTTTTTGTTTTTTTATTTTAAATTAGGTACTCATACATTAAGCACCAGCTCCTCCATAGTCAAATATCTAATCCTCAGGTTGATGGATCCCCTCCTGACTGTGATTATTATACAGGTACCCAGCACAAATGGATACAGCTGACTTGTGGAACATTCATTTAGAAGGTCAATTTGTAATTAAGGCAGCTCAATGGACTGCCGAATTCTTAACTCCAGTTCAGTAGCTCCACTTCTCATTGCAGGTTAGTTAACATCAGACCAAGCATTCTTGTTATGTTCCTGAAATAAACTTAGAACTTGTTCACTGAGTAAACAGCAAACGTGGCTCTGCTGAATTCACAGCTTGCCCTGCCTACATTTCAGCAGGTAGGTGCTGACCACCCCTGAAGAAGCAGGAAGGTAGGAACAGCCAAGGATGGCCCCAGGCTACCATGCTTCTTTCTCACCACTGCATTTTCCCATTTAGGACTCTGACACTAGGGCAGGGATAGAGGAAAGGATGCTATCCACAAAAAGAAAAGGCCCGATGAGAACTGTAGAGCTGTTCTCAGCAAAGGATGCTGCCGCAGTCTGGCTGGGCACAAAATCACGAGCCACTCAAGCAGGAACAAAGTTTTTTTTTTTGAAACTGCCGCCAATGTCCGGTACCGCCCGGGCAGATTTTTTCCACCCACGCGGCCTCCTCCCGGACCCGCAGAGAGAGCTCCTCCCCCGGAACTCCCTCCTACTGTACTTCCCCAACCAATGGGAACTCTCCAGGAGTCCCGTAGCCGGCCTAGGTGAACAGCAGGAGTCCAATATCCATATGAATGCAAATCTTAACATAATCATATCATCTCAATGGCTAGCTGGCGTCACCTTTCGACCAAAAATGCCATGCATCATATACTTGGCTCTTAGCATCTCCCCCCTTCTGTTTAAGTAACAAGCAATCTGGCTAGGGACCGTGCCTGTTAGGTTTGTCCAATTCAACATATGGTTCTTACCCGTCATCGGAAAACTGACTTTTAGGCGTCAGCCTCCTGTCTTAGGTTGATACCACTGCAATTGGATCATACCCGTCACTGACTACCGGTCCAGCATATAGCCATACTTGTGGATAGGCCTATGTACCAGTGGGGGGGTGAGGTTCTTTGCCTCACCTCTGTTGGCCCCCAAATTTGGCCTTGGTGCCGGTGGGGGGGTGAGGTTCTTTACCTCACCTCTGTTGGCCCCCAAAATTAGACCATCACTAGTAGAAGGGAGGAGGATACAGAAATGTCATGACACCAAGTCAATTAACGGCTCCTAGGAAAAATTGCATCACTGGTGACACATCAGCAAAGATACGCTAGCACTACCATAATTCGCTGCATCAACAAATAGATCACAAAGCATACAAGTGATACATAGTCCAGGCAAGTTCTGTAAGCAGTTCAAAGCAGAGGAATCTATCAATATGTCCATATCCTCCCAAAATAAAGCATACAAGTGATACATAGTCCAGGCAAGTTTTGTAAGCAGTTCAAAGCAGAGGAATCTATCAATATGTCCATATCCTTCCAAAATAAATCGACTCATTGATTGAGCATTACTTGTTGAGTTATAAATCATTGATGTATCAGTTTACACGGTTTGTTGTGATAACTCTCGAAGAAGTTGTAGTTTGGTTTTATCTTTGTCTTCACCGGCACTGGGATGAAAATAGGAATTTTGACAATGATGCTAAAAAAAAAATATGTAACATTTCAACAGGTACTAAGAAAACAATATTTAGAACAATTTACATTATCCTGAACAGAATTATTAAATATAATGAAAAGGAAAGGTGAAAGTAAACAAACAGATCTGTTAACCTTCTATTTGTTCATATATTAAAACAATCCTCAACAGCTGTTTACCCAAATTAAATTAAACTATTAAAATCACGTGAATAAAAAAAAAAAATTTTTTGGATCCATGTGCATGAGCGCTCCTCATATGTGATATATGGACATACGCACATACAGACATACAACACAAAACAGAAGTGTGCACACGTAACATATAACACATAAGACAATAGTAAAGGCCTTGTAGCTTTACCTAGGTGAAATCTCCATTGCAATGTTCAAAAACTCCACAGTCAAAAAATAAAACTGATCAGAAAAAACATTAACCTAGGTCTGTATGAGCTCAAAAATAAAATAGAACTTTATGATGTGGGAAAAAGCAATAATAAAATAGATATTGAAAAAAGCATCCTGGTTAATCACTGTCGCAGATGTAAGAATAGCCAAGCTGGAGATCTGGATATCAGCTGTTATGGATTTGAGTCGAATCATTTTCCTTTTGGTCTGTAGAAATTGTTTTAGTTAATCTCTCTGGAATCCAAATCGGCTGCTGTTCTTCCTGTGGAAAAACACAAACAGAGCCCCGACTCCAGACTATCACTGGGTCAGGACCTTTCCATTGTCCTGTTAGAATATCTTTCCAAAGTACCTTAGGCTTATGTACATTTTTTGGATACAAATGTCTTTCCGCAGCACTAAGCCCTGATGAATCCAAATTTAAAAAGTTTAGAGTAAAAAGGGTTATTTTAAGTTTATCTTTGGGGGATATATACCCCTTTCCAATTCCCTCCTTTTGTTTTAATAAGTACATTTTAATAGTTTGATGAGCTCTTTCAACTATGCCTTGTCCTTGTGGATTGTATGGAATTCCTGTTATGTGAGTAATGCCAAATGATGAGCAAAATTGTTTAAAAGAGGTGGACGTATAACCAGGACCATTATCGGTTTTTAACTGTTTTGGAACGCCCACAGTGGCAAAATTTTGTAAGCAATGAGCTATAACATCTTTAGTTTTTTCTCCGGCATGAAGGGAGCCCATCAGAAATCCGGAAGAAGTATCAACTGTAACATGTAAATATTTTAATTTTCCAAATTCTGGCAAGTGTGTGACGTCCATCTGCCAAATATGGTTAGGTATCAGTCCTCTAGGATTGACTCCAAGATTAACTTGTGGTAAAAATGTCACACAATTTTGACATTGTTTTATTATATGTCGGGCTTGTTCTTTAGTTATTTTAAAACGCTTTTGTAAAGTATTAGCATTGACATGGAACCTTTTATGAAAATTTATAGCTTCTTCTATTGTGGAGAAAATATGTATGTCATGTGTAGATTTATCTGCTAAATCATTGCCCAAACTAAGGGCTCCAGGCAATCCTGTATGTGCCCTGATATGTCCTATAAAGAATGGATCTTTTCTGTCCCAGATTAGACTTTGTATAGTGGAAAACAAAGAGAAAACAGTAGAAGAAGGGGAAATCCTACCAGCATCTTCAAGGGATACTATAGCATTAACTACATACTGACTATCAGAAAATAAATTAAATACAGAATCTTTAAACATCATAAAAGCTTGTAATACTGCATTAAGCTCTACCTTTTGAGCTGATTGTTTGGGTACTAAAAATGTAAAAGTTTGATCAGGGGTAACTACTGCTGCTGTACCATTATTTGACCCATCAGTGAATATATTTGGAGCATTCATGATAGGGGTTTTTTTTGTCATCTTTGGAAAAACTACAGGATGTTTAGACCAAAAAGACAACAAAGGATTAGACGGTAAGTGATTATCAAATGAAACATTAGATTTACACATGATTATTGCCCAAGTATTTAACTCATTAGCTAACTCATCAATTTGATCTATAGTATATGGAGTAATAATTTTATTGGGAGAAATCCCAAACACTCCCTTGGCTGCTTTTATTCCTTTGAGTATTAATTGTCCTACAGCCTCAGGATACCTAGTAAGAATAGTGTTAGGAGAATAAGATAAATGTATCCACAATAATGGACCTTCTTGCCAGAATACTCCTGTAGGAATATTTTTTGTTGGCAGTACAATAAATAATAAAGGCAAACTTATATCAATTCTATCCAAATGCATATTTTCCATATATGTTTCAATGATTTTTAATGCCTTTCTTGCTTCAGGCGTCAACATGCGGGGTGAATTTGGATCTGATGGACCTTTTAGAATATCAAATAAAGGTCCCAACTCTCCTGTTGGTATGCCTAGATAAGGCCTTATCCAATTTATGTCTCCTAATAACTTTTGAAAGTCGTTAAGTGATTTGAGTTGATCTACTCGTATTTGAATTTTGGGTGGACGGACCATGGTTGAGGATAATAAAACCCCTAAATAATTAATTGGAAGATTTAATTGTACTTTATCTATTGCTATCTCTAGATTATAATTTTTTAATAAATTTGTAAGTGTGGCATAACATTCTAGCAATGTGTTTTTATCTTTATGTGCCAATAACACATCATCCATATAGTGAAATATTTGTAGTTCAGGATTTTGATTTCTAAGTGGCTGGATTGCTTTGTTAACATAAATTTGACACATAGTTGGACTATTAGCCATCCCTTGAGGGAGTACTTTCCATTCATATCTCTGATCAGGACCTTCATGATTTAGTGCAGGGATAGTAAATGCAAAATGTGGACTATCCTCGGGATGAATTGGAATTGAAAAAAAACAATCTTTAATATCTATAGCTAAAACATACCAGGTTTTTGGTAAAGCAGACAATTGGGGAATCCCTGATTGAGCAGGTCCCATAATAACCATCTCATTATTAATGGCTCTTAAATCTTGCAATAATCTCCATTTACCAGATTTCTTTTTAATGACAAAAATGGGAGTATTATGGGGAGATACGGAAGGTTGTATATGTCCCTCCGCTAATTGTTGTTTGACCAGGTCATGGGCTATTTGTATCTTTTCTTTAGTCAGGGGCCACTGAGGAACCCACACTGGTCTTTCTGATTTCCAAGTAATTTTGATTGTCTCAGTGGCCCTTTCTGAAAACCCAATCCATGTCTATTTGTTTCTTGATCTATTTGAATTGGTGCTGTCATACCTTGTTCTTGTTCTCTTAATCTTTCTTCTTTCCTAAAGCCTTGTCTAGCCCTAGTAGTGGGCGCATTAGGATTGATGTTATTTGTTAATGTCAAACCTAATTGATCTAGGACATCTCGTCCCCATAAATTTATAGGAAGATGATCCAATACATAGGGCTGTATAGTTCCTTCACATCCTTCAGGATCCTTCCAATCTAATACCATTGCACTTCTATGGGGATTAGTTGCCACTCCTAGGCCTCGAAGCGTTTGAGTGGCTTGTTGTAATGGCCAATGTTTCGGCCATTCTTGATGAGATATGATGCTAAGGTCTGCACCTGTATCAAGTAGCCCATTAAAGTCATGTCCTTGAATATTTAGTTTTAGCATTGGGCGAGAATCTAGATTTAAAGACAGCATAGCCCAATCTACACCTGTGGAGCCTAATCCCCTGGAACCTCTTTCTACAGTACGACTGGAAAATTTATCATGTAGGCTGGGTATTATTAATAACTGTGCTATTCTATCTCCTGGTGAAATTACTGATATACCTCTTGGAGAACTAGCTATAATTTTTATTTCACCTTCATAATCGGGATCAATTACCCCAGGACTTATCATAAGTCCTTTTAGTGTTGAAGAACTGCGTCCCAATAATAAGCCTACTGTTCCTTGGGGAAGAGGTCCTTTTACTCCTGTGGGAATGATTTGAACTCCCATCTCTGGAGTTAGTACTGCTCTGGCAGAGGCGCAGATGTCCAACCCTGCGCTCCCTCTAGTTTGTCTGATGAGGGATTTAATGGATAATGCGTCCTGGGCACTACCTTGATGGTGTTGCTGGGTTCCTCCACTGCCCCGTATATTTGTGGTTTTGGGCCCCGGAGCATTGGGCCCTCCAGTCCGTTTTTTGGCAATGGAGCCTGATGTCTTTCTCCACGATATCGTGGGTAAACACTTGGTCCTTGTCTGTTTTTTGATAACGGAATACCTTCTATGGTGGTTTGAGAACGGCATTCATTAGCCCAATGTTTCCCTCTACGGCATCGTGGGCAAATACCCGGTATTCTATTCCTTTGATACCTAGCCTTGTTAAACCCTCCTCCTATGGGGCAACTCCTTTTAAAATGTCCTGTTTGATCACAATTATAGCATGTTTTTGGCCTGGCATCTAAAGCCTGTTGTACTGCTGCTAAGACTTGCCCTTGTTCATTAATGTCTCTACATAATTTAATATATGTGTTTAAATCTTCATGTTTCCATGGTCTGATGACCTCTCTGCAGCAACGATTTGCTTGGTCATAAGCCAGTTGTTTTATAAATGGCATTGCCTGTTCTGTATCTCCAAATACTCTAGATGCTGTCTGAATAAGCCTATCTACAAATTCAGCGTAAGGTTCATTAGCTCCTTGTATTACCTTAGATAATTGTCCTTGTAAATCTCCATGCCCCTGTAAAGTTTTCCATGCCCTAACTGCGTCTGCAGCAATTTGTGCGTATACGCCAGGATCATATTCAATTTGTTGCCGTTGACCCTCATAAGGTCCTTTTCCTAATAACATATCTAGATTTCTTTGAGGGTAACCGGCTGCTGCATTTCGCCTAGCTGTCTCCATGCAAAATTCCTCATTGGCAACCTTCCATAACAAATATTGTCCTCCATTTAGCACAGATCGACACATGTTAGCCCAATCTGCTGGCGTCATGTCTAAGTTGGTAATGGATTCGACCATGCTCACAGTGAAGGGTGCTTGCGGCCCGTAGGTTGTTACAGCCTCCTTTAATTGCTTCACTGTTTTGAAATCTAAAGCACGGTGAATTCGTTGCCCTCCTGCCTGCTCAAGTACAGGGCATGCTAATCTTTGGGGTCCTGCCTCAGGATTCCGTCCATCAACTACGGGAGTTGAGGGCCGCTCAGCTGTAGATGGAGCTGTTGGTTGAATTACGCCCTCTGGTGATAGAACGGGGTTAGTAGCAGCCTCCTGTTGTAATTCCCCGCCTGATGGTTGTTTTTCCTCTAAGCTTTCTTTCTTCAAATCTTCCTCTGTCTGACTAGCTTGAGAGACCTTCTCTTTCACTTGACCTAACATGTTTTCTACCATAGTCTGGACCTCTAACAATTTACTTAACAGTCTTTTGGTTTGTTTTTTACTAGTTTCTAATCTACTATAAAGGTAACGCAACCCAATAAGATAGCATAAAACAAAACCGAAACAGAATGAAACAAAAACCGAACAAAGAATAGTTGTATCAATTTTCTCTTTCTCAGGGCCGAACAACTTCAAACCTTCAGCCAACCATTTTTCCCAGTTTGCCTGAGAAAATTCTAGGGATAGGCAGCTTGAAACAAAAACAAGATAAATCAAAACGAGAACACATTGTTTTTTGAAATGGTCACCCATTTTGTTGCCTTCCCTCAGGGGCGAGCAATTTTACTCACCTCCAAGCTTCAGGCGTTCCCCGTGCGGGCCGCCAGTTGCCGCAGTCTGGCTGGGCACAAAATCACGAGCCACTCAAGCAGGAACAAAGTTTTTTTTTTGAAACTGCCGCCAATGTCCGGTACTGCCCGGGCAGATTTTTTCCACCCACTCCCTCCTCCTGGACCCGCAGAGAGAGCTCCTCCCCCGGAACTCCCTCCTACTGTACTTCCCCAACCAATGGGAACTCTCCAGGAGTCCCGTAGCCGGCCTAGATGAACAGCAGGAGTCCAATATCCATATGAATGCAAATCTTAACATAATCATATCATCTCAATGGCTAGCTGGCATCACCTTTCGACCAAAAATGCCATGCATCATATACTTGGCTCTTAGCAGGATGCAAAAGGTTTTCATGTAAATTTTCAATGTACTTTGAAAGGGTTTTAATCGAACCATCATTTTATTATCATTAGTATGAGAAAATGTAGTTTGAACTCCCCAAATTTGACTTAAAAATAAATTCCAAAAGCAGTCCATTATAATCAAGACATTTACTAATGTAGGCATAATAAAGAAAAGGAAATAAAGGACATCATACAAACAGAACAGATACAGTTTGTTATAGCACATGGTAAAAAAGCATTTAAAATGATGATGTAAGAAATACACGTAATGTTTATAAAAATAAACAGCAGAATACTCAAAGACCTACATTGACCAAACCCTTAATTGGCCAGATTTGTTGTTGTTGTTGTTGTTGTTGTTGTTGTTAATGGAAAAGGGCAAGTGCTAAGAAAACAAGTGGGTGTTGGGAGTTAACAATTCCCCCAAACCTTCCAGGTTGTCAGATCTGAAGGCCATTAACAGCTCAGCCTAATCTCCTATCACTTTATTATGCAATATAATTGAATTTCAATTATTCAAAATGCTGAGCTGTAGATGCATCAGAATCATCTGGGGAAATAAATGTTCAACATTCATAAAATGCCTAAATCACAGTTGGAAATAAGCAGTTTTGTTCCTACTACTATGAGAGCATACATAACAAAGAGTCTTTCCTCATTCCAGTTTACTTTCCCATATACCTCAATTAATCCATGTTTTGCATATACAATGTAAAGCAGTAACTAATAGGAATTATTAGGGGACTATTAAAATATATCATGCTGGGAGTGAAAGAAGACGTATTGGGGATGGAGAAAACGATGTTATATGCGTTTATGCCTATGTCAAAATGAACCCCACTATTAAATGTAACTATAATATGCTATTAATTATAAAATATAAATATAAAAAATAAAATGTATCAAGTGCAAGTGATAAAAGATAGCTAACAACAATGTACAGCAGTGGGTCTTTGTTCGTTAGAGCAAAAGAGATTGATGCATATCAAGGCCCTTGTAAAACAAAAACAAACCAATTCCAAACCAGTAGAAAGAAGGAAATAATTAAGATTCAAAAATCGATGAAATTGGGCTGGGGATGTGGCTCAAGCAGTAATGCGCTCGCCTGGCATGCGTGGGGCCCTGGGTTCGATCCTTAGTACCACATAAAAATAAAATTAAAAAAAGATGTTGTGTCCACCGAAAACTTAAAAATAAATACTAAAAAAATTTTTTTAAAAATCGATGAACTTGGGCTGGGGCTGGGGCTGGGGCTCAGTGGTAGCTTGCCTGGCATGCTTGAGGAACTAGGTTTGATCCTCAGCACCACATAAAAAGAAGGTATTATATCCACCTACATCTAAAAAAATACATATTTTTAAAAATTGATGAAATTAAGAATAATAAAAAACCACAGAAGATAGATGAAACAAAGAATTGGTGAGAATAAATTTCCTTGTCTTGTTCCAGATTTTAAAACAAATGTGTTTAGTCTTTCCCTACTATGATACTGACTTTGAATTTTTATATATAGCCTTCCTGATGCTGATGTAGAGTTCTTCTATCTGTATTTTCTTCAGTGTTTTTAATCATGAAAAGCCATTAAATTCTGTCAAAGTCTTTCTCTGCATCTATTGAGATTATTAAGTAATGTTTTTGTCTTTAATTCTACTTATATGATGAATTACACTTATTTGTTTGTGTATGTTAAACTATTCTTGCATCCCTGGGATAAAACCAATTTTAGTCATAATGCAAAATATTCTTAATTTGTTGTTGAATGTGATTTGCTAATTTTTTTAATATTTTATTTTTTAGTTGTAGATGGACACAGTATCTTTATTTTATTTTATGTGGTGCTGAGGATCAAACCGAGGGTCTTGCACGTGCTAGGCAAGAGATCTACCACTGAGCCACAACCCCAGCCCTCTAATATTTTATTAAGAAATTTTGCATCTAATTTCATCAGGGATATTGGTCTGCAGTTTTCTTTCCTTGAGGTGTTCTTACCTAGTTTTTGTATGAGTGTGACACTGGCTTCATAGAATAAGTTTGGAAATGTTCCCTTCCTTTCTATTTGATGGAATAATTTAAGTAGCATTCAAATTAGTTCTTTTTTAAAGGTACAAGAGAAATCTCCTGAGACTCCTTCTGATCCTGGGCTTTTCTTTGTCGGAGGGTTTTTATTACTGCTTCTATCTCAATGCTTAGATGTTCTGTGTCCTTCCGGTTCAATTTTGGCAGGTAGTATGTGTCTAGAAATGGGGTTTCCAATTTTTATTAGAGTATAACTTTTCAAAATAGTCCCTAATAATCCACTTGATTTCTGCAATGTCTCTGGTGATTTCTCTTTTTTCATCTCTAGTTTAATGAAATTGGAGTTTCTCTCTTTTTCTTTTGTTTAGTTTGACTAAGTGCTTAATGATCTTAATAATTTTTTCAAAGAACCAACTCTTCATTTCATTGATACTTTTTATTTATTTTTTATTCTAAATTTCATTGACTTTGGGTTGATCTTAATTATTTCCTTTCTTCTACTGGTTTGAAATCAGATTGTTCTTATTTTTCAAGAGCCTTAAGGTATATTATTAGATTGTTTATTTGGGTTCTTTCCAATTTTCTTATGTAGCCACTCATAAGTCTAAACTTTCCTTTTTAACCTGCCTTCAGTGTTCCAGAAGTTCTGGTGTGTTGTAGCACTATTCCTGTTTGATTTTAAGAATTTTTAAATTTCCCCCCAGTTTCTTTTTTTAAATTTTTTTATTAGTTGCACATGACAATACAATGATCTTGACATATCATACATTTGAATCAAATGGGTATAATTTCTCATTTTTCTGAGTGTACAGGTTGCAGAATCACATTGGTTATACAGACATGTGTTACTTATTCATCATTTAATAGTGTATTGTTCAGTCTCCATGTGTTTATAGAGTTTGTGTAGGGTTTTTGTTGTTGTTGTTGTTGTTCTTGATTTCTAATTTCATTCCATTTTGATCTGATAAGATTCAAGTTACTATAATAATTTTTTGTGTATTTCCTAAGATTTTATTTGTGACTTAAAATAAGGTATATTTTGGAGAAGATTTCAGGAACTATTGGGAAGAAAGTATATTCAACTATTGTTTGATGAAATATTCTACAGGTATCTGTTAAATCCATTTGATTTATAATATTTCTCAGGTTCAAAGAGTCTTTACTGAGTTTATGTCTGTATGATCTATACATTGATGAGAGAGGTGTATTGAAATCAGCCAATATTATTGTATGGGGGTCCATTTGAGGCTTTCATTTGAGTAGTATCTCTTTTATGTGATTTGTTGCACGTATATATTTGCTAAAAATATTTGCTATCATTATATCTTCTTGTTGCATTGTTCCCTTTACCAGTATGAAGTGATCTTCTTTGTCTCTTCTAATTTTGGTTTGAAGTCTGCTTTGTCACATATAACAGTAGCTACTCCTACTTGTGTTTTAGCTTCATTCATATGACTTATCTATTTCCATTCTTTCACTTTAGCCTATGGTTATCTTTGCCAGTAAGGTGAGCCTCTTCAAACAATGTATAATTTGTTGTTTTTAATCCATTCTGCCAGCATGTCTTTTAATTAAAAAGAGACCATTTATATTCAATATTATCATATTGAATATATGATAGATGTTTATTAATTCCTGATACCTTATTTCTTTTGTTTTTTTAATTGTAGATGGACACAATACTTTTATTTTATTTATTTATTTGTTTATTTATTTATTTATTTATTTTTATGTGGTGCTGAGGATAAAACCCAGTGCCCCACATATGCCAGACGAGTATGCTACCACTGAGCAACAACCCCACCTGATATCTTATTTCTTTTTTTTTACCCTTTTATTTTTTTATTTGTTTTAATCATGACAGTATAATGACCTTGAAATATTACACATTTGAATCAGATGGGATATAATTTCTCATTTTTCTGAGTACAGGTTGCAGAATCACATTGGTCATGCAGTCACATATATACACACAGTAATAATGTCTGTTTCATTCTACTATACTTCCTATCTCCCCATCCCCTCCCCTCCCTTCCCATCACTTCTCTCTACCTAATCTAAGGTAATGCTATTCTTTTTTTTTCCTCTCACATCTTCATACATGTATTTTGTATAACAATGAGGGTCTCCTTCCACCATCCATGCAATTCCCCTTCTCCCTCCCTTTCCCTCCCACCCCTCTTCCCTATGTAGAGGCAATCTTCTTCCCATGCTCTTCCTCTCTTCCCCATTTTGAGTCACCCCTCTTATATCAGAGAAGACATTCGGCATTTGTTTTTTAGGGATTGACTAACTTCACTTAGCATAATCTGCTCTAATGCCACCCATTTCCCTGCAAATCTTATTATTTTTTAGTGCTGAGTATTTTTTTTTAATCCATTCATGTTGGGGACCGCAAATCAAGTCAAGATGGTGCCTGGCAGTTTGCCAGGAGGAGTGGTTTGTGAAGCAATGCCACCGAGCCATTTAGATGGTGGGGATTCCTTATTGACTGATTGCTGTATCTAAATGATGCTAATTGAGTCAAGCTGTGTGTAATCAGTTAGGTATATATACCTCTGCTGTTCCACAATAAAGGGGCTCCTGCTACCTCTGGTGCCCGCTACCTTGAGTTCCCGCTCAGTTCCCGCTGAGTTTCCCCCGCAATAAAGCAGTTCCCGCTTCAACCTTCAAGTTGCTTGTCACCTCCTGGTTATTTTGCCCAGCCGGACTGCGGCACATTCATCAGTTGAAGGTCATCACAGTCTAGCTATTGTGAATTGTGCTACTACAAACATTGATGTGGCTGTGTGTCCCTGTAGTACGCTGTTTTTAGGTCCTTTGGGTATAGTCCAAGAAGAGGAATGGCTGGGTCAAATGGTGGTTCCATTACCAGCTTTCCAAGGAATCTCCATATTGCTTTCCAAATTGGCTGCGCCAATTTGCAGTCCCACCAGCAATGTACAAGTGTACCCTTTCCCCCACATCCTCGCCAGCACTTGTTGTTGTTTGTCTTCATTATGGCTGCCATTCTTACTGGAGTGAGATGGTCTGATACCTTATTTCTAATGCTTAATTTAGTTCTGTATATCATTTGCTTAGCTACTCTTCAATTTGTGAACTCCGGTATTTATTTTTTATTTCTTCTTTGTGGAAATAAATATTTCCTTCTTTATTTCTTTAAGCAGATTCTGTGCTGCCAGTTTAGTAGTGAGAAATTCTTTAGTTTCCGCTTATCTTGGAAGGGATTTTATTTCTCTCTCTTTTTTTTTATTTTGAAGAATAGTTTTTTTCTGGATATAACAATCTTGGTTGAGATTTATTTTTGTTTCGGGGCTTGGGACACACCATTTTAAGTTCTCTGCTTTTATAGAATGTCCTGAGAAATCCTAAGTAATTCTGATTGGCTTGACTCTAAATGTGAGCTGTCATTTTTCTCTTGAGGATTTTAAAACCCTTGCTTGTTCATTTTAAATATAATGTGTTGTGGAGAGTTTCTTTTTTGGTCTTGGTATTTTGGTTTTGTTTTTGAAGTTCTATATTTCCCTCTCATTCTTAAGATTTGAAAATTTTTCTGATATTATTTCCCTGAGGAGGTTATCTATTCCTTTAGCCTGCACTCATAACCCTATTCAGTTTTAATGATTCTTAAATTTGGTCTCTTAATGTTGTCCCAGGGTTCTTGTACATTCTGATTATGATTACTTTTTTCATTTCTTTAATATCATCTGAATGTTGTGGGCTGGCCACTTTGTCTTTCAGCTCTGATATACTGTTTTCAGTATGGCCTATTCTCTTACAGAGACTTTAACCTGAACATGTTCTTTGGTTTTTTGTGTTTTTCTTTTCCAAGATTGGTTTTGTTCTTTTTCCAAATCTCTATCTCCTTATTGAATTTCTCACCCGTATCCTGTATTGCTTTTCTTAATTCATTCATTTGCTTTTCTGTGAATTCATTATTTTTATGATCTTTCTTTCAAATTCATCATCTGCTATTTCATTTATTTTGATATATTTAGGGTGATTGTTGGCAAATTTTTAATTTTAGGAGGTGTTTTGTTACCTTGGCCTTTCATATTTGTCATATTCCTGTGCTAGGTTGTCTGATTCAGTTGCAAAAGATTTCTCTTCTGCTCTTATGTGTGGACCTTTTTAGGGCACAGCCTTCTCTTACCAGAGTGTCCTATTGTGATCAGGATTGAGACTCCCTTATAGGTGTGATATCCATAGCCTTTGTGTTCATTCTTTCTGTTTTTGCTATTAAAGTGGATGTCTATGAGTAGGACCTAAGGACCCATCCCCAGGTGTTCCTACTTGGGGCCTTGTCATTAGTTTGGTTTTGTTTATCTCTTTTATTCTTTGTATTAAAGTGGAGTTAAAGTATGAGTGTCATTTATTTGTGTATGGAACAAGATGTGCTGTCTTTTGGCTGAGTTTAGTTCAGCACTCTCTACCCGTGGACTTGTAGGTTCCCAGAACCTCACAGAAAAGGGGAAAACAAAAATAGAAACAACAAATGCACATAGTATATAGCATTAAAATACATACCTGGTTCCTAGTTGTGACATCTAAAATACTATCACAAAAAGAGGAATGGTGGAGTCAGCAATTGCAACAGCAAAAACAATTAATAAATATGAACTAGATCTGGCATTAAAGCAGAGAGTATGTGTCAATTATGCCATCTACAGAACTAATAATTGCAACAACATGAATGGTGAGGACAGGATTTATATAAACCAATTATTCTAAAACATAATAAAATATAGTTCATTAAGAGACAAAAATGCTATACGAAGGTAGAAGAGTTTAGAATGTTTAAAATGTAAACAGAATATAAAAGAGATGTAGTGAGTGATGGTTATAAAGAAAGAAGAGAAAAGGTTGAAAAACAATCAAAAGTGAAAGAAGAGAATTTAGCTGTTAGTGGAAGAAGAAAGGAGAGGAAGAAATAAGAAAAACAAGCAAAATCAAATAAACCAAAAACTCTAACCCTCAAAAGAGAAGGCAAAGAAAAATAACTACATTTAAAAATGCAAAAATGAGCAAAAAAGAAGAAACAAATATGCATACGTATATATTTCCATGAGCCATTAAACACAGCAAGAACACCAAAGGAAAAAATATTCCTTATGAAAATTGAAGGAATCATCTCTGCTGAGGCTACCGAAATAAATGGTCAGTGCCTATTCTCAACTGTTTTTCTTGCCTCCTTTTCTTAAGCATACACACAAGCACAAGCACAAGAGCTAGCCATTGTTAATCCCTTCCTCTTTCTTTCTCACTGAGCCACCAGTTGGAGTGGCCTAAAACATAAGCTAGTTGAAGTAGCTCTCAGCTTCCCTTCTCACCAGTAGGATGGAATGGGAGTCCTCTCCATGGAATATTTATCCAGAGCCCAGATCAATGCATTCCTAGAGTGAGGCTGATGCAGAATTCTATGAAGGGAGTTCCAGCAGTTTGGATTTAGGATTAATCAGGACTTAGGGGGTTACTGGGTAATACATGCTGTGGAGATATTAAATCAACACACACCCCTAGCACCAGGCAGATGCCAATCTCTGCTGGGAGTCTAGATCTCAGGAGCTTCCCAAGAACTGTACTCATGTGCCAAGGGAGACAATTCTCCACACACTCTTCTGCCCACAAACACAGGCTGTCTTCCCAGACTGAGTCATTAAGAGTATTCACAACCTGTTTAGATTGCTAACACTCTTCAACTTCTCACATGAGGCACCAAATTCAAAGGGAAAGCAATTTGGGCTCCCCTTCATTTTTCTGATTTGAATCCTCCTGGGTACAGTTTTCTTTGTTCCTGTTTTGCTTCTGTTCTTCTAGACACACCCTAGGCCACATTTGGTACTCTCTGGGACAGCGTGGAGTATTTTCTGTGACTTCTAGGCTCCACAGTAGCAGCTGCAGCATGATCTCCTCAAGATGGCTCCACCTCAGTTCTCCATTGGCCAGTTGACAAATACAAAGCACTTTTCAAACACTAGTTCACAGTGTAGCCTCTAGCTCAGTTAAATTTAGGCAGCTTTTCTGATATACAGGGTTTTTTTTTTTTCATACCAAAACTGTCCATTTGTGTGTGTGTGTGTGTGTGTGTGTTATCCCTCCCCCCTCTGATGAAAAAGCTCCACCAATAACCAGCCTGGCTACAATGAACTTTTTCCTTTGTTCATTGGACCCAAATTTCTGAGTCTCTAAGACACTCCGACTGTTCAGTACTGAATTTTAGTTAAATTCTTCTTTCATCGACCTTCCTGTGAAGCATTACATGTCATTTCATAATTGAAGGGGACTCCTTACAAATAGTTACCACCAAAAGAAAGAAAAGCAGATTTCAAAGTATTGGGGGGGAAATATATATTCTGTTATATAATTATATATAAATATAATATATATATATTTTTTCCTATTTAAGATCAGTAGAGAAGTCCTTGGGAAAGAAATCATATCTGTGACTATCCACAGACCACAGACACATTATTACATAATTCCATTATCTAAAATAAGGTTCTTTAGGGAAAATAACTTTAGGGAAACTTCTGATGTATCTTTATTCAAAATGAAAATTTCCTTGATTAAAAAATAAATAATTTGTTTGTGTCCTTAACACATTCATCCAACTGCCTCACATGAAGATGTTGAGATTACTTAGATACTCTGCTAAGGAGAATGCCTTTAATCAAAAGTTATCTGATGCTTCACAATAAAGTCAGACAAGATAAAACACAGGGAGTTTTTGTACTTAAGGGAGGTAGAATTCATGGGGTGGGGAAATGTTCTCTTTTATATATTCTGCAGAGAGACTTATCTGTGTCCCCTAACAGTCTGCTTTCATAAGCCAAGAGCTGGACCTCTTAGTGGGCATCATGACACAGCAAGAGGTCCAGGATAGCAAAACAAATCAAATCACCTGAAAACAGTCTGCTGAAGCTTTTGGGGGATAGGGGTATTGAACCCAGTTTGCCTACTTCCAAGGGGGAGAATCTTGCATATTATGCCACTATGACCTAAAGTTTCTTTGCCACCTCTCCTGAGGAGGTGAGACTCTTATACCCAAGCTTCTGAAGTGACTGAAACATCCTCAGGATTTGCTAAAATGTGATTCTCACCATTCAACTTCAGGGTTTACTATGGTAGTGTTTGCCTGGGTTGTCTGATGTTTTATCAAAAAATAGAAAGCAGGACAGCAAATTATATACATACTATTGTTAAAAAAAAAAAGAGTGAATTTATTCCCCAGCATGGAGGGTGGGGGAAGAGAAAGAAGAGAAGAAGGGGAAGATAAGAAGAAAAATACCAATAGAAGTTGTTTGGGGGAACTGCCATCTAGGTAATGTTTTGAGATTTTTGTACTTTTTTTTTTGTACTTGTTTTTCAAAAATTTTTTTGAAAGAACACTGGATTACTTTTACTATGCAAACATTAAATTAATGAGAGGTCCTAAGGCTTCCATAATCTGAGATCAGCATTTGAAATCAAACTTCAAAGTATGCATGTATTGCAAGGTGGTCAGTACCTCACTGGGGTAATTTCTCCTGCCCAGGAGGGGATAAGCCACATGAGAAAATAGTGTCTGAAATAATTAGTGAAGAAATAAAAGACAGAGTCAAAGAATAGGTTTTAAATGCAGAGTGCCTGATAGATCCAGCCCACACAGGTGCTAGAGCTAAACAATTAAAAAAATGTCTCCAGTGGTTTATTTAAGGGGATACATCTAAGGGAAGGATAAGATTCAGGGGTGGAGTCTTGCTTCATAATTTCTTGCAGCCAACAGTTGATTTGCATCTTGGCAGGTTACACCCACCTCTGAGAGGCTGTGTGGCTACAGAAGGTCACCCCATCTCCAGTGTTGGCAGAGATGAATAGGACTCACATGGATATGGGCAATCTTAAGAGCAGAATTGCCACTGAAACTGCCCAAATACCAGATTTTCCTGTTCAATGACTTCTATGCAGATTTGGTCTACATATAGTCCACAGACAGTTCTCTACATGCATTGTAGTCACTAAATTTTATCTCCTTAATACAAGTGAATTCTCATGGGGCAGAATTATTCCTAATGCTTTTGAAATGGCACATGGAAACCAGAACTATTACAACAGATTCTTCTCACTTCCAGAATCTGCAAGAAATACCTTGTTTGCCAACAATTAAAAATAAAATCAGGCAAGTATAAAAAATCTAAATTTGAGCCACAAGACACTCAATTCACTGCTGCATAAGTAACAAGTACACAGAGATTATCTGTGAAACTTACTAGTTAATTTCTATATCTACTAAAATAAGTATTATGTGAATTGCATGATACCTCACAATGATGTCAATTTGGTTTGCATTCTGAATCAGTTACCTTTTAGACAATAAGGCAGAAAGGCCGTCTAGTAAACTTAACACCATCATTAACCATTTCTAACACCTGAAGAACCACTCTTCTAATAGCTGGAAACTGAAACTTTCTTTTCTTCCTGATAGAACTTAAAATATACTAAATATTCTTCTGATTCATCTTAAAAAACTGAACAAAAATCATGCCTCAAGGGTCACATCCATCATTCTAAGCCCTAGCCTCTGTGCCTCACTGCTGTTACAGATGGCAGAGGCATTACACTGAGTGGGTGTCACTCTGCATTGCCCCTGGAACTTGGGGTCTTTCTGGCCTCTCTAAATCACCTGATGCTGTCTAGTGTAATGAGACTGGGCACTGTTAGTACTGTGTCCTGCATGGGCCCTGGGACAGCTACATGTCTGCCCTCTACAAACTCACTCTAAGGACAAGCTGATGCCCTCAAGATCATCATAAAGCCACTGCCACACCCTAGCTCTCTCCATGCTCCATGATGAAGAGGAAAGATTCAATTTCACATATTCACAACTACATTTTTAGGCACTACCTGCAACCATGTTTTCTGCCTATCTCCTGTCCTAGTTTTCTCTCCTCACACATCTCTGCTTCAAGGCTGGACCTGGACCTCCCTAGCCTGCATGTGCCCCTTTTTCTGCATCAATACCTATGTAGTTTCCAATCTGCTGCATTGGATAGGGGGCTCCTTCCCCGACCACAGTGCTTTTCCCAGAGCTTCTTCATCACTGGCCACAAACCACTAATGTGCCCATCCCTGAACCAGGCTCTTTTAGGCCAGGGATTTTTTTCTATCTTTCTTAAAAACATAAAGCAGGCATTTAAGAAAAGTGCATTAATTATTGCAGGATGTGTGCCATATGACCATATCCACTGGACAATGGGCCAAGAAGAAAGCCAAAGGGTCTGGATTACAAATGATATATGGCAAGAAAAAAAAAAGAGAAAGAGAACTAGTTAAAATATTAAGCACAGGGAACAGATTTATAACTGGTTTCCTTTTTTCACATTACTGAAGTTAAACTCAGAGCAAGGGCCTCACCCCTGAGCTATATCCTCAACCCTTTTGTTAATTTTATTACTATTATTATTATTATTATTATTATTATTATTATTATTACTATTATTTACCAGGGATTGAACCCAGGAGTGCTCAACCATTGAGCCACAGCCACAGCCCTTTTTATATTGTTATTTAGACAGGGTCTCACTAAGTTGCTTAGGACCTCACTAAGTTCTGAAGCTGGTTTGAACTCACAATTCTCCTGCCTCATCCTCCCAAACTGCTGGGATTAGAGGCATATGCCACTGCACATGGCCTTAAATTTTATTTTTAAAACAGGGTCTCAATAAGTTGCCCAGCCTGGCCTCAAACTGATGATCTTCCTGCTTCGGCCTCGTTAGTAGTTATCCATTACAGGTGTGTGCCACAATGCAGGCTAAATCTGATTCCTTTTCAGTCAGACCCTGACCACGCCCTGTGCTGCCTTTTAAGACAAAGACTGCTCTCCAGTCTTATGTCCAAAGCTGATACTGAAATCTCAGTCTTAAAATAAGAACAAGGTTTTGAGAAAAAGGAAAATGAAATTTTGTTGCTTTGCTGGCAGTGAAGAAACACAAGAGAAACCCTGTCCCAGACACTGTGATTCTAATAGTCAGGGGGTATAGAATGCTTTTAAAGAGGTGGTTCAAAGCCTACACTCCAGCTGTGCCCTGCGAGGCATCACAATTCATTTATAGTCTTGAAATATAGCCTTTTCTTAGATCTTCCAGTGCCAACCCTGAAGTCATTCCTGTGGTTCATGAATTGAAGGACAAGTAACTCAGCTTAGAATGGGAAGGTTCATCTTGCTTCCCCCGTGGTTCAGAAGGGATAGAGGGAGAAGTGAAAGGGGGGGAAATGTCATTTGAAAAATAAGCTGCACTGGCAAAGTTGCATTGTTTATATTCAAAGCAGGAAGTGGACCCCTGTTATATTTTTCCCACTGTCATTCTCTACCTTCCATTTCTACAGAAAAATGGGCAATGACATGTCCAAGCGGCTTCTTACTGAAACTGAGAAAGGTTCTAGAATGGAAAGAATTTACCTGTTGTCATCTTTTTGCTTTGGCCCTTCATCAGAGGAGATAGAGAAGTGATTATAATCTTAGAGGGGACCTAGAAAAAGCACACTTATGTACAGCAGTTAATATTTGACTGATTGTTGTACATACTGCCTTAATCTAGCTTCTGTTGCTAAAGCCACATTTTTGTCTTTCCCTGAGGATATCAGAAATGATCTCTAATACACTCTTTCTTTGTGGATTCAATTTACACCTGCTCCTGGGGATATCTGTATTGAGGAGAGCAACCAGCAACACCTTATTACACTGCAGGTGGGTTTCTTGGAATGATTTAACCACCATATTTAATAAAGTTACATACATCAGGGTCTCCGGGATGTATGTAACTTCCATTGGATATCCCGTGTTTTACTCACTTGGTGGGTCATATCTGCAATGAAAGATGGTCCATTGTATCCAAGATGGTCCACTGACGCAAGAAGGGGAGCCCATATTGTGGGATCCATTTCTTCAAGAGGACTCTAGTTATTTCTAAAACATTTTCTGTCCTGGTATTATAAGTCTTGACCCACACAGAGGTATCTACCAGTACAAACAAATATCTAAAGTTTTCCATGGTACAGAGTGTTTGGATGAAATCTATTTGTCATTCATAAAAAAGACTGCATTTTTCATATCCTGTCCCTTTTGGACTCAGTTGTCTTTTAGTCTTTGGATTGTTTTGGTTGCATAAGAAACAGCTCGGAATCACTTGTTGCACAGTCTGTTGGCTCTTGTAAGTGGGACTAGATTAAATTTACCAAGGCATCCCTCCTTCATGAGCACTCTCATGTAGGTGTTTTATCAACAGCAGATCAGCACTTCAAGGGGGGAAATGAGCCCCTGGGAATTCTGTCTCTGCTTGGTGGTGCTATCCAAGGAATGAAAACTCCATTTTTTTTCAAGATGGCAGAATAAAGAAGGTCTTTCCTGACTGCTCCATGGTGTGAAACCAAGAAAACAGACAGATAGCTTCTCAGCAAGGTGGGAAAACCAATAAAGGGGGAGGAGGACTTTACTGAATTTTAATACTGGACATTTAAAGTAGATTGGGGACTCATGAGATTGGATATAATAAAATAAGAAAGAAATCCCCAGCACCACAGCCACTGCTGAGGCCAGAGGCACTATGAGCAAAGTGGAGGGACAAGAGAAATAAAGGAACCCACATTTTTAGGAGGCCTGAGACATGTCTGGGTAAGAAGAGCTTAGAGATCAAAGACATTGCTTAACTAAACTGAAAGTCATGCTAAACAATATCCTTGTGCAGGAAAGAAAATCCTTTTCTCCCGGATGCATGTGGAGGACAGAGGAAGGCTCCATTTTGCAGCCACAATGCAGGGGCTGGCAGTGAGGAAGGCAATTCCTGGAAAAACATATGAGTTTGGCCCAAAGTACAGGCCTGGCAAACCCACACTGCATGACATAGAGTGTGCCTAAGTGACCAGGAGAAAATAAAACACGGAGAGAGGTTTAAACAGGGGACTACATGGAAACCCACCCTGCTCTCCCCCTCTCCCTCTAATCCAGCTGCTTGAAGGGACTGGCTAGGAGATGTGGGCCTGGCTGGTGTGGGAGTGGGAGAGATTGTGTTTGGAAACTGAACTCTGAGACAAAAAATTGTGGAGTCCACAGGTGATGTGGTGGACTAAGAATTGGGTCCTCTACCACGTAAGTAGAATCCAGGAGAGATCTCTGGGGTGCAGTCTTCCAGTCTTGACTGCCAACTGCTGGGCCCTGGAGGCTTGTTGATTTAAAATCTCCAGGGCCATTGCAGTTCAATATGAACCTGGAGTATACCTAAACCTAAATCCCACCTCCAAAAGTTCTGCCTACAGCATAACCTCCCTCATTCCAACAACCCCATCCTGAGGGTGGAACAAACATCACACTCCAGATGACCAGACCCAACACTGCTGATAAGGGAAGCTGAGGATCTTTTAAACTCCAGTGGAACAATTCTTTAACTTTTTATTGAGTTTCTTTCCTCTCTCTTTTCTTTTCTCTGTTCAACTGTGAACTTAATGGTTCATGGATATTTATTTATACATATTTATATTTGTATTTTTCTCATTTCTACCATTTTTGAAGCCAGTTATTTTGCATGAATCAGTATTTTGAAGACTATAGTGTTTGCTTAGTATATTTTGGTTTTGTTTTGTATTCTTTTATTTTTAATTTTTTATGTCATATATACCTATATGACATAAAAAAATTAAAATTTATCTATTTTCCTTGATTCTCTTTCCTTCTTTCCTTCTGCTAACAGTGAATCTCTGTTGTTTTCTCTTTCACTCTTCCTTTAATTTTTTACTTTTATTTTCTCTCTTCCTTCCTCATAATCATCACATCCTAAATCACTTCTGTTCTCTCCCTGTCCACCATTTGAAATTGTAAACCCTTTTGCTAACTTAGTATTTTTATTGTATACAATAACTGATCATATCATTTCTGTTTATTGTAAGAATTAACATTGTAGATGTCATAGCAAAAAATATTTAGTTTAATACTGTATACGTTAAACCCAAGGCCAACATCATTCTAAATGAAGAAAAATTGAAAGCATTCCCTCTAAAAACTGGAACAAGGCAGGGATGCCTTCTTTCACTACTTCTATGCAACATAGTTCTTGAAATTCTAGCCAGAGTAATTGGACAGAAGAAAGAAATTAAAGGGGTATGAATGAAAAAATAAAAGTAAAGAAAAAAAGAAAACTATCCCTATTTGCCAATGACATGATTCTACATTTAGAAGACGCAAAAAACTACACCAGGAAAGTTCTAGAACTCATAAATGAATTCAAGCAGTAGAATATATAACTAACACCCATAATTGCATGACCATACACCAATGATGAGTCAGCTGAAAGAAAAATTAGAAAAACTATCCCATTCAAAAGATACCCCCCAAAAAAAAACTATTTGAAAATAAATCTAACAAAATAGAAGGAAGACCCCTATAATGAAAACTACAACCAGACAAAGTAGTGCATCCCTGTAATCCCAGCATATTAGGGAGCTGAGGCAGGATGATGGTCAGTTCAAAGCCTGCCTCAGCAATTTAGTGAGCCCTAAGCAACTTAACTAAAACCTAAATAAATACCTAAATAAAATACAAAAAAGGGCTACAGATGTTGCTCAGTGGTTAGATGCCCTGGGTTCAATCCCCAGTACCAAAAAAAGAAAGAAGGAAGGAAAGAAACAGAATACTAAAGAAAGAAATTGAAAAAGAACTTAGAAGATGAGAAGATTCCCCATTTTCTGGATATGCAGAATTAATGCTGTCAAAATGTCCATACTATAAGTAGTGCTACATAGATTTAATGCAATTCCTACTAAAATTCCAATGATGTTCTTCATAGAAATAGAAAGGCAATCATGAAATTTATTTGGAAAAATAAAATACCCAGAGTAACTAAAGAAATCTTTAGCAAGAAAAGTGATGTAGGAGGCATGACAATACAGAAATACACACACACACACACACACACACACACACACAAATAGTTATCCTAGACAAAACACTATAAACATAAATTTAAAAATAGATACCTTCTTCAGCAAATGGTGCTGGGAAAACTGGAAATCCATATATAGCAAAGTGAAATTAAACCCTTATCTCCCACCCTGCACAAAACTCAACTCAAAGTGGATCAAGGATCTCAGCATTAGACCAGAGTCCCTGAACCTACTACAAGAAAAATTAGGCCCAAATCTCAATCGTGTCAGATTAGGAACTGAATTCCTCAACAATACTCCTAAAGCACAGGAAGTGAAATCTAGAATCAATAAGTGGGATGATATCAAACCTTCTTCACAGCAAAGGAAGAACTTGAAGAGAGAACCTACAGAATTGGAGAAATTCCCAACTACACATCAGATAAAGCATTAATTTCCAGGATATATAAATAACTCAAAAAACTTAACACCAAAAAACAAAATAACCCAGCCAGATATGGTGGCATATGCCTGTAATCCCAGCAATTTGGGAGGCTGAGGCAGGAAGATAGCAATTTCAAAGCCAACCTCAGCAACTTAGTGAAACCCTAAGCAACTTAGGAAGACCCTGTCTCAAAAAATTTATTTAAAAATATTGGGGATGTGGCTCAGTGGTGAAGCACTCCTGGATTCAATCCCCAGGATCCCTCCCACCCCCAAAAAAAACAAACTATAATGTTTGTTTTCCCAGGTTGCATTTAAGGGGTTGGAGCATGGTATATGGTTGAGTCTGAATTGTCACAGTTATCATTATCACATACTATCAACTTTAATTGAGTTTCCCATCATCAATTGTACCCCAATACTCTTGTTCTTATAGCAGTCATATTAATTTTCGAGGGAGGGAGGCCCCTCTCACACTTTAGGCTTCCTTGAAGATCGTTTTGCAGGGGCTGCCAACCAAACATGAGATGGCTTTACTTTCTGTTCCTCCCTTGTATTATTTATCTTAAAGGAAATATCAATTAGCTATGAGGGTTTGTATCAATTTTCCCCCCTCCAACAACTAAAACTTTTTCTTATATCCAGGGCACTCCATCAAATGCAGGTGATATTGTGTATAGATTTTGGGGCCTCTCTCTCTCTCTCTCTCTCTCTCTCTCTCTCTCTCTCTCAACCAGCGGGGCCAAGGAGCAGGATTCCAGGAGGGCCTGTACTTGTTCATTTCTGTAAGCAGCAGGCAGAAGTGTCCACTGGCAGGCAGAAGCTCAGAGTCCCAGGACACACAAGGTGGGGGAGAATGCCTGCCTCTCCCCAGCAATCCTGGCCTTAAATTGCAGTCAGGGCCTGGGTGCTGAGGCCAGACAGGCAGTTCCTCTTTATCTCCACATGGGCATGGCCCCTGCTGCTTGTGGTATAGCTGCAACATAACTTAGACAGGCTTTGGTTTTTGTTTTTTGATTTTGTTTTGTTTTGTTTTTGCCAGAACTTAGAACCCTGCTTGGCTTATTTTTTTATACCACTACTTTTGTCCGGAAATCAAGAGGTCATGGGGCTTTTTTTTCCTTTCACTCATTCATTTTCAAGCCATTTCTGGGTTTATTATTATTTTTTGCCATATGCATTTGTTTATCTGGCTAGTCCTTCTAAGCATTTATGTGGATTGGATGCTGTCATAGAAAGACTTGCTCTGCCCCAGCAATGGGTGTCCCTTTGCCAAATTGGATGTCCTATGGGATCTTAGATGGGGTGACCATTCCTTTCTCCAGGTCATAATCCAGCCATACTGATGCACTGTGTCCCAGCAAGGGACAGTAACCAACAACCCACCCTCCTCCACAACCACGGGCAAAGGAGGCTGGAAGGCAGGGAATAATCCAAGTCCTCATCATTCACTTCTCTATAGGCCAGAAAGCTTTTCTGGAATTTTTTTCTTTCAGCCCAGGATTGGTGTCCCTGACCCACAGCAGGATGATCCGCAGCTGCTTGGGGCTGGACAAGAATTAGTGTGTGTCCTGCCAGCACTGGCTTGAAAGCACTTAAATCCTGTTTTTTAACTTTTTTCTTCTGGTGTCCTGCTGTTCTTATAAACCAGAGGGAGAGTCTTTTTGCACCATCAACTCAGTTTCTGGCTGTTCAGACTCCTTATCATGAAACAAATGTATACTCAGAATAAATGTATACTCAACCATATACTACTTATCATGAAATAAATGTCTACTCAGAATTTCTTCCACTTACCTGACCTCTGAGAGACCAACTCCAAATGCAAGATTGCATAATAATTCAGAATATCATGCATTGGTCAGATTGTGTTACAGTAAAAGATCATCTTTTTCTCAATCATAGACTTATACCTATATGTAGCTCTTTTAGCCAAGATCTTTCCTAAGAGACTATTGATGGGATCAATGCACCATTTATCATGTCTTAAAGGGACAGTGACAGATGCAAACAAAACACAGAGACAGACAACCAGATGAGATTCCCCAAACCATGGATGACAGATAAAAACCTTTAAAACAAACCAGGATAGGTGAAAATTTTCCCTTGGTTTTCTACTCCCACTTAACTGTGACTCCCACACCAATGGCATCACAGATGTCCCCACAAAGTAAGATAAGATGTTTTCATGAAGGGAAACCAGAGGTTACCAAAAAGGGGGACCAGATGTATGAAATCAATGGTCTCAGCTTGCACACTGGGGAGCTTACCAGATGGCCAAGTTGTCGCAACTCTACTGATTCAGTTTCCTTCTTCTCAAAATAGACCAATTTGTGAAGCAAAATAGACCATGTAGGGAGAGAAGGTAGACATTTCCCAAAACAAAAGAAGCCTCAGCATCTGCTGGGATGGTCTCTCAGTCCTTCCCTTTATTTATATGGTATAAATGCATAGTGTGTTACATGCCTTTGCTTTTTTGACAAATATGAATAGCTTCTCTGGCTCTATCTGAGACCAATTTGCCCACATCTCCTAATTCTGTGTGGTCAACTATCAACATGCTTACCAGCACATTGTGAATTCAGCATGGAAAGGGGGTGTTCTTCATAGTGCCATAGTTGCCCCCAGAAAGCTGGAGCAGGGTCGCTTTTACATCCCATCTATGTCAACAAATTTGATACTGAAAGTTTGGGCCTTGTCCCCAATGTTGATCCAATAATGAAGACAGGGGGGAAAAAGTTTTATTGCTTTCCCAGCCAAGGGGAAATGCACTGGACTTGTGTCCCAAAGTCTGGAATCCTGTTGGGGAAACACAGTCATTTTAAAGAGGTAATTCAAAGGTTGCACTCCAGCTATGCTCTGTCAGGAGTCCTACTTCACTTGTAGCCTTGAATGATAGCCATCCTTTAGATCTTCTGGTGCCAGTACTGAAGTCTGGATTCCTTCATTCCTGTGGTCTATGAGCTGAAAAACAGGTAACTTGACCTTGGATAGGAAGATTAATCTTACTTCCCCCATAGTTAGGAAGTGGGAAAAGGAGAGGGAAAGGGGGAAAAAATGTCAGTTTTTAAATAAGTTGCATTGACAAAGTAGCAAGGGTTACCTTCAAGGCATAAAGTAGATGGTTGTTACAAAATAAAACTTAAACTGTCTTGACAGAGCCTTGGAACATGTGTGGAGGCATGAAACACACAAATGAATTGCCTTCAAATAATATAAGTAGCCAAGTAGCTTAAAGTTTATTGTAGAAGAACAAAGGCACAGACTACATATAAATCACAATGCATAGTGTGTTACATGCCTTTGCTTTTTTGACAAAAATATATACCACAGAGCATATTATATAGAATGTTATGCAAAGTAATATACACTATAATATATATCATATAACATAGATAATCCCAGGAGATTACCATAGAGTTGATCAGATTATATGCAGGGAAAATCAGAAAATATTTCAATCAGAGAAAGATTCCTAAATACTGAAATTATTCATAGTTAAATGAAATACAGAGTCAAATCTCCAACATTTAACTATACTGGATATACCCAAAACAAAAGGGGAGATTTGAGAATGATGTTAAATTTCTTCATTTTAGTTAAAATATAGGCTTGATATGATCATTTTATCTTTATCTAACTTGATATAAAGAATGCGTGCCTTGGACTATATTTTTTATTTAATACGTATTTTTCACTGGTGAATAATAGTTCCCCTTACTGGTAGCATTTGTTGTTACATATTTTTACACGAACACAATAAAACAATATAATTTGGATAATATAATCTATAGGTATTTTCCCTTTCCCTCCACTCATCCCTCTCCTGGTAACTTTTCTCTGTTTTACTGATTTCCCTACAATCTTTGTCAGATCCTCACACTTTTATTTTCTTTTTTTTCTCTCTAGCTTCCACAAATCAAACACATTCCTATACATCAGCCACAAATCCACGGAAAAAGAAATTAGGAAAACTACCCCATTCACAATAGCCTCAAACAAACAAACAAACAAACAGACAGACAAAAACCTGGGAATCAAAAGAAGTGAAAAACCTCTACAATGAAAACTACAGAACACAAAAGAATGAAATTGGAAAATAACCTTAGAAGATGGAAAGATCTCCCATGCTCTTGGATAGACAGAATTAATAATATCAAAATGGCCATACCACCCAAAGAAGAACACTCTTCTTAATTTGTTGTTTAATATTATTTGCTAATATTTTATTAAGAATTATTGCACACATGTGCATCAAATAGACTTATTTATAGCTTTCTTTCCTTGATGTGTCCTTATCTGGTTTTGGTAGGAGTATGATACTGGCTTCATAGAATAAATTTGGAAGTGTTACCTTCCTTTCTATTTGACGGAATAATTTGAGGAGTAATTATTTGTTCTTTAAAGGTTTGGTAGAATTCAGCTGGGACTCTATCTGATCCTCAGCTTTTCTTTGTTGAATGGTTTTGGGGTTTTTGTTTGTTTTTGTTTGCTGCTTCTATTTCATTCTTCATTCTTATTTGTCAATTCAGGCTTTCCATGTCCTCTTGATTCAATTCTGGCAGGTAGTATGTGTCTAGAAATGTATTTCAATTTACTGGAGTATAAGTTTCCAAAACAGTCCCTAATGACACTGAATTTCTGAATAGTCTATGGTGATTTATCCTTTCTCATCTCTAATTTTATGAATTTGGAGTTTCTTTTTTCTTTTGTTAGTTTGGCAAAGAGCCTGTCTATCTTGCTTGTCTTTTAAAAGAGCCAACTTTTTGTTTCATTAATCCTTCGTGAGGTTTTTTAATTTGTAATTCCATTAATTTTTCTGATCTGATCTTAAATCAGTTTCCTTCCTTATACTAATTTTAGAATTGATTTGTTTTTGTTTTACAGGGGTCCTGATATACATCATTAGGTTGTTTATTTGGGATCTTTCTGATTTGCTTATGTAGTCATTCATATCTATAAACTTTCCTCTTAAATTGCCTTCATAGTGTCCCAGAGGTTCTGATACGTTATATACTATTCCTGTTTGATTTTAAGAATTTTTTAAATTTTTCCCCTGATTTCTTCTATTACCCATTTAACATCCAAAAGTATGTTGTTCAATCTTCATGTGTTTATACTTTCTGTAGGGTATTTGTTGTTGATTTCTAATTTTATTCCATTATGATCTAATGATATGCAAGGAGTTATATCAGTTTTTTTGTATTTGCCAAGAGTTGTTTTGTGGCCTAAAATATAGTCAATTTTGGAGAAGGTTCCAGGAGTTGAGTACAAAGTGTATTCAGCTCTTATTGGATAAAATATCTATAGATGTCTGTTAAGTTCATTTGATTTATAATATTTTAGGTCCAAAGAGCATTTACTTATTTATGTTAAATGGCGTATCTATTGATTAGAGAGATGTACTGAAATCACCCAGTATTATTGTACTGGGGTCTATCTGAGGCTTTAATTCAAGTAGTGTCTCTTTTATGCAATTAGGTACACTAATGTATGGTGCATAAATATTTACTACTGTTGTGTCTTCTCATTAGATGTATCCCTTTACCAGCATAAATTGACCTTTTGCCTCTTCTGATTAATTTTGACTTGCAGTTGGCTTTATCACATATAAAGTAACCATTCCTGCTTGGTTGGGGGATTTATTTTTTTAATGTATTAATTTCCATCCTTTCACTTTCAGCTTGTGACTGTCTTTCCCTGTTAAGTAATTCTCTTGCAAGCAGCATATAATTGGGTCTTGTTTTTTTTTTTCCCTTGGAGGGTGGGAATGAAGAGGTACTGGGTATTGAATCCAAGGGTGCTTTACTATTGAGTTATAATCTCAGCCCTTTTAATTTTTTATTTGAGACAGTGTCTTCTAAGTTTCTTAGGGCCTTGCTGAGTTGCTGTGTCTGTCCTTCACCTTGCCATCTCTCTGCCTCAGCCTCCTGAGTCACTGAAATCATACACATGTACTGCCATACCTGGCCTATGTCTTGTTTTAAAACCAATTCTGCCAGTCTATGAGTTTTAATTGGAAGATTCAGACCATTTATGTTTAATGTTATTATTGAGAGATATTCATTAATTTCAGCCATTTTTATTAATTTCCAATGTTTTATTTGGTCATATTTCTCATTCACTTAGCTATTCTTCAATTGAGGTTTGTCTATCAGTGAGCTCTGGAGTTGTTTTTTGTTTCTTTTTCATGGAGTACTTCTTTAAATTCTATAGTGCTGTCTTAATAGTCCTGAATTATTTCAGTTACTTGTATTCATGGGATATATTACATTAAGAGAAAAAAGTGTTATAAGAAGGTAGAAAAGAGTTTAAATGTACAAAATGTGAACAGAGATAATGTAGAAGGAATTGTAAAAAAAAATGGTGGTTATAAAGAATGATAAAAATAGAAAAATAAAAAAGTAAAGGAGAGAAAACAAGAAAATTTAGCTCTTAGCAGCAGAAGAAAGGAGAGAAATAAGCAAAGCAAAAATCCTAACTCTCAAAAGACAAGGCAAGGACATTAGACAATGCTAAAAATGAGGAAAAAAGAAACAAATAGGTACGTGTTTATATGTTCATGCACCAATCAGCACAGCAAGAGCACAAAAAAAGGAAAGAAGATTATTTATGAAAAAACGAATTGGTCATCTCCACTGACATGGTCAAAACCATCAATGAAAATGCATGGTTACTGCCTGTGCCCTTCTGTCCTTCTTTCCATTTCTTCTTATGCTATGTACTGAGAGAAAGTACAAGGACTGGGGATTTTTGATTCTTCCTCTTTTTGTGTTTCTTATCAGTATAAGGTAGAATGGAAAGGAAAATATTGTCAATTGGAAATTTGTCTGTGTAAACCATAATGACGCACTCCCAGGGTGGGGCTGTAACAAGGCCACTTCATGCTTCAAATAACCCTTGCTGCTTTGCTATTGTGGCTTATTTTAAAACAGACATTTTTCCCCCTCTCTCTTCTTCTCCATCTCTAAAACTATGGGGGAAACAAGAATGACTTTCTTCCCATTCCAGGCCTATGTTATTGGTCCTTAAGTGCACACACTATAAGAATGAAGTAATTTGAACTTCAGAATGGTGCCAAAAGACCTAAGACGTGGCCATAGTCCAACAAACTTCTCAAAATACCAACTGCTGTGAGAATTTCACTTGGCCACTAGGTTACCTATGAATAACAATATTTACTATGTACTAATAACAAGTACTTAGTACATCAGGGACTTAAATAAGAACTCTCCAAGCTTTTTCTTAGAACAGGAGCTATTTTCTGCCCTGGGAATTAAACCAGTGAACATTGGAACAAAATGCTTCTAAATTGGGGAGAGAATGAGGTAGGGGAAATATTCTACATTTAGATGATGCCTCTAAATTTGGGAGCTTAATGGTAAGAATAAATTGTTAAATTATTCTGGATATATATATGCATATAATATATATATATATATATATATATATATATATATATATATATATATTATTCTACCCATGAAAGATCAACACTCCCACTTTTTTGGTGGGGGGGGGG
>NW_025999864.1:1922817-1925402 GCF_001458135.2 Marmota marmota marmota
GGGGGGGGGGGCAGGTATTGAGGATTAAACCCAGAGTTCTGTTCATATTAGGCAAGTGCTCTAATAGTAAGCTATATCCCCATCCCTTTTTATTTATTTTTATTCTGAGATAGAGTCTCACTAACTTGTCAGTTTTATCTCAAGCTTGTCATCCTCCTGCCTTTGCCTCCTGAGTACTGGATTACAATGGCCAGCCCCTTATTTTCCTTTTACATTTAAAGGAAGAAAAAAAATTTATAGACAGCCTTCATAGTCCCCAAAACAGTAATATTCCTCTCTTTTGTTATCTTTGATATAGGTAGATAGGAGAATAACCCAGAAAAAATGTTTAAAATAAACATCAACATGCCTTCAAACCTCCCATTCCCATCATGGCTCCACTTTCAGATAGATTGTAAGACTAGAACAGTCCTGGGAGTGACTGATGAACCAGTCTCCACAGGCTAATTCAAGTCCAAGATTCTGAATTTGACAAATCAGACAAGTTAAAGCTGAAGGTAACTGTACATAACAGACAGCCTCGTATGACATATCTAAGGGAAATATAATTCCAGGACACTAGACTGGGAAAAGGCATTAGAGGGCAGGAGGCCAGGGATATAAAGGACTTCAGTCCAAAAACCAACTTGACTGGAGTAGCTGCCTACAGCTCTGTGTGGCAGAAGAGCCGCACCAAGGACCAGTGTGGACTTCCAAGGGCAGGTGCACCAACACCTGCCAAGGGCAACCTGGATCAAAATCCATCGCTTTCCACATTTTGTACCTTCTAGTTTACCATTCCTGATTTAAATCCATCCTGCCCTGATTACAAATGGAGAACTTGAGCTCAAAGAAATTCATGAAGTTAATTCAATTGTGTGCTATTCAGTGGCTGACCCAGAGTTGCAGGGGAACAGGAGTCAACTCCCTAGTTGCTATGGAGCTGCCACCAGCCAGTTCTGGATTCTAGCTCAGAGATCTGCAGCTGACTGCTTTGAGGATTGCTTTGAGGATGTTACAGCTTGCTTGTTTCTATTGTGCGTAGGAGTTCAGTATACAGACTCTGGAGTTACTGTGATTGCTGTGGGTCACCGTGAACCTGCTCCCCCCTACAGGATTCTTTTTGTGGTGGTGATATTCTGGTGGCCATCTCTGAGTGCAGGAACTCTGGTTGTGGGTGTTCTGTGGTGCATAAGTATTCCCCTAGCCAACTCCATTCTCTGGGGTACTGTAGTGAAAGGACTTAGGTTGTTCACCTATGTTCTAGTTCCACTGACCCAGGTTGTAAATTGTGAGTGTTGATTCCTCTGTCATCTGTGTTTTATTCAAGGTCCTGCCAGTCTCCAAACAATGCCATTTCACTCACCAGCTGTAATCACGGGCCAGGCTGGGTGCCAGTTAAAATCTGGGAGCAGGCACTTTCTGTTGCCTAGGCTCTGCTAATTTTCTACCCTAACTGATCTCCCTCTGGCTCTGTTTGTGGATGTCTTCCATTTAAGTTTTCTGGGGTATCCTAATAGCCTTCTGTTCGCAACTGTCACTATCTGGGAACTGGATCTATGTCACTGGATATCAAAGCAGATTCCTTCTGATATAGCCTTGCCAACCCAGGAACAATCCCTAGGCTTCCCACCTCTGGAGTGACTCTGATTGCCTTCTCCCAATATCAGTGATTGGGGTGGATGTGATCCTGGTGAATCTGCTTTCCTCTGCTAGAGGCATAAGTGCTTTGTTGCTCTGTCTCTGAGTCAAGTGGAACCTGCACAGAGCTTTTGGCCCTTGCCTGGGTCATGGAGGGTAAGCACAGCAGTGGGTTAGGTGCAGTTCCCCACATTGGTCCACACCACTCTGGTCCACTTGCTTATGGTGAGTGGGAGGGATTTTCAGTGATTTGGACCTAGTAGTTGTCCTTCTAGAAGTTCTGGCTGGATTTTTAAAATTTGTTCTTTTTAGATATATATGACAGTAGAATTATTTTGACATATTATACATACATGGAGTATAATTTGTCCTAATTAGGATCCCATTCTTGCAGTTGTACATGATGTGGAGTTTCATTCATTGTGTATTCATTTATGAATATAGGAAAGTTATGTCCAATTTCTTCTACTGTCTTTCCCATACCCACTCTCTTCCCTTCATTCCCCTTTATCTGATCCAATGAACTCTATTCTTCCCTCCCCCACCCTTATTATGTATTAGCATCCACACATCAGGAAGAACACTCAGCCTTTGGTTTTGGGGGGATTGGCTTATTTCACTTAGCCTGAGAGTCTCCTGTTCCATCAATTTACCAGTAAATTCTGGCTGGATTCATAAGATGTTCCACTGCAGGGAACTTCTGTCTGGTTTAATTTGCAGCTGTCTGGGCATGGAAGGATGTTGTGTTGATTTAAGGGGGGTGATCAGTGACTGAGGCTTCACAAGATGACTTTGGACCCCCTGCTCAGCATTCTTTACATGATTTGGTGTTAACATGCTTGATGTTTTAAGGACCCTGCTATTCCTCATACACTTTAAATTTGTCTGCCTTTCCAAATGTTTTCAAGTGGGTGAGCTTAAGAGTTTTTCTGATCATCTTCCTCCTCCTCCTCCTCCTCCTCCTG
>NW_025999864.1:1928701-1939011 GCF_001458135.2 Marmota marmota marmota
GCCAGAATTTTATTGAGGATTTTTGCATCTAGGTTCATTAGAGATATTGGTCTGTAGTTTTCTTTCTTTGAAGTGTCTTTGTCTGGTTTAGGTATCAGGGTGATGTTGGCCTCGTAGAATGAATTTGGAAGTTCTCCCTCTTTTTCTATTTCCTGAAGTAGCTTGAAAAGTATTGGTATTAGTTCCTCTTTAAAGGTTTTGTGAAACTCTGCTGTATACATAAGGTAGAATTTATATATTCAGAAAACTTCAAGCAGAGGCACAAATACCTTGGAAAAGTATTACTATGGAAATCAAATCACTAGAGTTTCCAATCAAAACTTGGTACCCACCCTGAGAAACAGTGATATGGGATCTCTCATAATCAAAGAAAATGTATTTCATGAGATATAAAGGGGCTGTGGGGTACAGATTTATTAGCAAGGATGAAAGGAAATGCTGCTCTCTACCTGTGACAGTATTTGAAATTATTGGAGAGTTTTGAATGATTCTAATTAATATTTGCTGGCAGAGCAGACAATAAATAAATAATAAACATGTTGTAACATTTAAGTCTAAGTGTGTATTGGCATGAAGATTCAGGTATAGGGATCAGTCAAGACAACACGGTAGTAAAAGTTAATCATTATCAGATTGTAGGATCAGTTCTAATAGCAACACTGCAGCAACAGAATCAAGAGAAACAAAATAACAGAAAAGTCAGATAAATGTATTTATGTGGGTTTGTCTCTGTGTCTTCTATTCTATTCCATTGGTTTTCATGTCTGTTTTGGTACCAATACCTTGCTGTTTTTGTTGCTATAGCTCAGTAATATAATTTAAGGTCTGGTACTGTAATGCCTCCAGCAACACTCTTTTTGCTCATAATTGCTTTGACTAATTGGTTTCTTGTTTTTTTCAAGTAAATTTTAGAACTGCTTTTTCTAGTTTGTGAAGAATTTCATTGGTATTTTGATGGGGATTACATTGAATCTGTATATTGCTTTTGGTAGTACAGCCATTTTGACCACTTTAATTCTGCCTATCCAAGAACATGGGAGGTCTTTCCATCTTCTAAGGCCTTTTTCAATTTATATCTTCAGTGCTCTATAATTTTCATTGTAGAAGTCCTTCACACCCTTCATTAGATTAATTCCCAAGTATTTTTTGAGGTTATTGTGAATTGGACAGTTTTCATAATTTCTTTTTCAAAAATATGAAAGGCTTCACAAATTTGCAAGTCATTCTTGTGCAAGAACCATGCTAATCTTCTTTGTATTGTTCCAATTTTAATATATGTGCTGCCAAAGTGAGCACTACACCTTCCCTTCTTATTGACTACAGGTATATTTGCTTTCTTCCAAATTAAAATTCTGCCATCTGCTGTTTATTTTCCTGTAGATCAAGTAAAAGTAGTTTTTGGAAATCAAAAATAATTTATTCACAAAATTACTTATTTCTCAACTGAACTGAAAGTTTTTAAAAAGACCCTAGGAACACAAACATATATAAAGCAAAGAAAGGAAAGCTTCTCCCTTCTACATGAGCTATTCTTTCACTTTGAAATACCCTCCTATGCCTAGAGTGGCCAACTCCAGTCATCTCCAAAACTTCCTACAAATGTTTGCTGCTTCCAGGAATCTTTGCCTCTGTCACACCCTTTATCATGGTATCTTGAAATTATGTGATAGCCCCTCCCCCATCTAAGCCAAGAACTTCTTGAGGACAGGGACTGTATCTTTAATCTCAATAGCCCCAAACCCTAAAATATAGAAGTAAAGGATTTAAGCATTTTATTGAATTGATGAGCTAAATTTTCATCTCTAGAGCAGAGTTTCTCAATCTATATCCCAAAGAATATCTGATTTTCTGGAAATATCAAGCCTCATTAGAAAGATTGTTTGAGTCACTATCAGAGGAATATTACAAAACTGTGCATTACAGTCCAGTATAAAGCAATCTCTTTACTATTGCTAACACCTATTTGACAATGTTTTCTTTTCTTTTTAACCTTTGTTGAATCTCATCTTTATTTTTTTTGGGGGGGGGAAATAAAATAATTTCCTAATTTTATTTATTTACTTTAATTGCTTTTATTTTTTAAATACATGGCAGCAGAATGCATCACAATTCTTATTACACATATAGAATACAATTTTTTCATATCTCTGTGTATAAAGTATGTTCACACCAATTCATGTCTTCATACCTTTAGTTTGGATAATGGTGTCCATCACATTCCACCATCATTGCTAACCCCCGGCCCCCTCCTTTCCCCTCCCACCCCTCTGCCCTATCTAGAGTTCATCTCTTCCTCCCATTCTCCCTCTCCCTACCCCACTATGAGTTAGTCAGCTTATATCAAAGAAAACATTCGCCATTTGTTATTTTTGAGATTGGCTAACTTCACTTAGCATTATCTTCTCCAACTGCATCCATTTATCTGCAAATGCCATGATTTTATTCTCTTTTATTGCTGAGTAATATTCCATTGTGTATATATGCCACATCTTTTAATCCACTCATCTACTAAAGGGCATTTAAGTTGGTTCCACAGTTTAGCTACTGTGAATTGTGCTGCTCTAAACATTGATGTGGCTGTGTCCCCATAGTATGCTGTTTTTAAGTCCTTTGGGTATAGAGGAAGGAGAGGGGACAATGCTTTTTCATAGCAGATATTCACATTTGGAGAATTAGAGTAGCAGAGAGACATCTCTCAGTGCTTTCCAATAACATGGAAGGTTTCTTCATGCTATATAAACTCTCTTGGTTCTCTTTTATTTAGTGTCAGAATTCCAGACATCAATACAGGCACTCCTCTCCACTTGGGTCACTGGGGAAATGGGCTTTGAGTTAGAAGAGATAGGTTCAAATTAATTTTGATTGCCTATTCCTAATTGGCCCCTGTGTTTCCTCCTACTATAAGATGAAAGATATTAATCTTACATGCTAGAAAGCTAATACAAAATGTATTCTTAGTTGAAATAATAATCCTGGGACCCTAATGCACTTTTCCAAGTTCTTTTTTACTCTGGTTCCACTTTAATTGCGAATTAAAGGTATTTAAAAATATAGACAAAATATAATTCAGAAATTTTGTGTAGAAACAAAAGTTTTATCCTGGTCTACATGGATTATTTTTGGCATCATAAGACACTAAATCAACCACATGTTGAAAGAGCAAAACTGAAGAGAAAGAAATAATATTGCTTGCAACATGCATTACCTACCTACCTCTAACCATGAGGCTTATAAAAACCTAATGAGGCACATAGAAATTCTAATGAGAATATGATTTTTATAGTACACATAAGAAAAGCGTTTTAAAATATAAATTTTTAAATTCTGAATTTCAATTCTACTTCAGAGATCAATATATTACATAGGCCATATTCTTATAATTAATAAAAACTATCAGGAAAACCATGAAATTTTAATCAAAATATGCTGCAAAACAGAGTTATAATCTCCTTAATAGAAGCAAAGTACCTGATTCTGAGCGAATGCTGCAGCTTGCCAGTAGCGCATGCCCAGTATGAAAGGGGCACCCTGTGCGCTACTAAGTAACATGGACTCAGAGGAGACACCATGTGGTTCTTCAAGAGAAACTTGAACTTCAGATTTCTGTATGCATCTCCTGAATTTTAAATATTGACTCAATTTATATAAATTTATATATACTAAATGTATCCATGAGATTTAAAAAAAGGTTTCAACATTTGCTACTATTCTACTCAAGATTTGTTCACCTAAGTTAATGTTAAAACAAATGTATTTCAACTGTTTTGGAAATAAAGGTGATGGATGTATGCCTTGTTTTGTATTGCCTGAAAACAGTTTTGCTGCCATTGACGTGTCCTTGCAAAAGACAGAATGGGGGGAAGGAGTTTCACTCCTGAATTCTTAACATTTAGATAAGCAACATTTTCTAGAATAGTTGCATATTTTTCATCCTGCTGTTGTATAGACTGTTGGTTTTGTACTAAGTAATGGATTATAAATTTTAGAAATTCAAAAAAATATTCCACAGGATGCACTAATTAGTTTATTTAAATGATAGTATTCAATTTTTATTCTAAGCATTTCAGTTGAATTCACTTCCTGTAGAAATCCTTAGCTACATCTACCTTAATCAGTGGTGTGTTTTTGTCACTAACACAGGGGTGAAATGTTACAGTTCTATTCTAATAGAAGTGGCACCACTTCTCCCTGGCCATAGGCACAGGTATAATGCAGAGGGGTTCTATAAAAGTAAGGAGATTTGTTAGGAATTCACAGAGCATCCTCTCAAAACATATGACTATTCATGCCATTGTAAACATCAAATAGCATGTAATTCCTCTCCCTTAAATCCAATAATTTTCTTTTGAAGAAACTATATTTGTTATCTGTTATAACTTATTAAGTTAATGAATAAACAGCCTATTTTCTATTGATTTACTTTTTGTTGTTGTTGTTGTTACTGATGGGAGTTGATCTCAGGCACATATTTTGAGGAAGGGTCTCACTTAGTTGTCCAGAAGGCCTTGAACTTGCAATCCTCTGCTGCAGTTTCCCAAGTCACTGGGATTCCAGATAAGCACAACTAGAACTGATCTTACTGGCTTTTGATTTTTGTTTTGTTTTGTTTTGTTTTTGTTGTGCCAGGGTTGGAATACGGAGTCTGAAGCCTGCTAGGTAGGGGCTCTACATTGAGCCACATCCTCAATCCAGAGCTTCCCATTTGAATAGAAAGAGCATAGTCTTTGGATTTAGCTCTTACTGAATTTGAATTCTACCTTAAGCTCTGTTGCATACCAGCTAACCCTTAGTCCTTCTGTGCCTTATTTTCCTCACCAATAAAATGAGGATTAAAATTAGTAGCTACCTCCCAAGACACCACTGTGATACTTGAAAGAGAATCTACACAAAGTATCTGAACAGTTTCTAGCATAAAGAAGAACTCAATATGTTAGCTATTATAATTATTACTTTTACTGCTAGTTAACAAAGACAGAATTTCAATTAATAAAATAATAAAATTATATCAATTTTGCATAGCTCTTTTAAGGACTCTGTTTTTCAAAGTCTTAGATATTCTTTTTGCTAACATTTTAATATCACTGACATTAGAATGCTACTAATAATTCGTGAAGTATTACACATTGTAATTAGCAGCACTTAAAATGTTTCTTCAAACACAAAATAAAGGACCATCACACAATCCATGTGCCCTACCTTATTAAGTAAAATGTAATATCAAAAAAAAAAAAAGACTCTATTACAGTCCTAGTCATTTGGACTTCACATCTTCACATTTAAAGAAATTTTAGTTCTTAAAAGTACTATGGGTAAAGAGGGCTGAGTAACTGTTAGAGTCTGTAAACAAGTCAGGATGGCGCCTGGCCAATGTTAGAGTCTGTAAACAAGTCTGGATGGCGCCTGGCATTTTGCCAGAGGGAGTGGTTTGTGAAGTAACACCAGCGAGCCATTAAGTGTGGAGATTCCTTATTGGTTGACTGCTGTATCGAGTTTATGTTAATTAGATAAACTGTGTGGAATGTATATATACTCGTCCTGTCCTACAATAAACGGCTCCCACTCCTGCTGTATCAATGTACACAAGTTGCTCGTCACCCCCTGGTTATTTTGCTGCAGCCGGACTACGGCAAGTAACAACATAAAGATCTAATTAAAAGCAAAACTATCACTTTTTTAAAGAAACTTAAAGCCAAAGGAAATGTATGTTTCAAATGAATTAGTATGTCTCACTTTAATCAATATATATAGGCTGCATGTAAATTTTAAGTATTTCCATCATTTAATCAGTGTAAGTATGGTGTTAATTTTTCAAAACGACAGTTTATAATATCCTACCTCTAGAAGTGCTTTGTTTGAAAAGAGGAAGGAAAGACTTCACTTGAAATTGAGTCCTATCACTTTCAATTCTAAATCTCTGGATAAGGAAACATGAAGATTTTGAGGATGGAGGGTCCTGAGATATACAGTAAAATATGTCGATTACATGGTAGGTATTCAGGTTGTGAGTGGTGAGAATAGAAATGTACAGTTGAGGAGTTTAGTTTTTTAAACAAAACTTTTATAAAGTAAAGCAATACTTTTGCAACAGTAATAATCTTTTATACTTGCTCTCATATTTTTATAACGATACAACTAAAACAAAATGATAAATCTACAATTGCCTCTTATGTCATAAATCTATATGCAATTTTATATATATGTATATGTAGAACACGTATATGTAGAAAAATCTGCAAGCACAGGTGAAAAGAATCCCTTCACTTTTGAAGAGACTAAAAGTTGGCAGAAGACAGCAATACACAAACACACACATACAAATTAATAGAAAGTGAGAAAATTTCATCTGTATGAGACTCATATCCCTGCCCTTCCCAAGGATTGTTATAAACAATAAGTTCTTTTTGTTGCCAAATAAATTACTGTATGAATATACTAAATTTTTTATATATTTATCAGTTGATAAGCATTTCGATTTTTTTCCACCTTTTGGCTATGCTGACTAGTGCTGTTACAAGCATTTATGTATACCTTTCTCGTAGGTATGTGTTCAGTTCTCTTGATTATAGACCTAGGAGAACGGCTAAATCATATGGTAACTCCATGTTACCTTTTGAGAAGCTAATGGTGTGTTTTCCAAAGTGGCTGCAGATAGTTTACATTCCCACCTTCATTGTATGAGGGTTCTAATTTCTTCACATCTTCAGCATTTATTATTTCTCTTTTGAATTACAGCTATTGAAGTGGAAGTGAAGTTCTGCTTTATTATTATTTTTGGCATGATATTTGTTACCATTTATTATTCAACTGCTTTCCTAGCAATGGAAAGAACATCAAAAAGATCTCTCCATCCCAAACCAAGGCGATTTGCACTTACTTTCCTGATGATTGTGTTGAGCTTCTTTTCATGTGCTAACCAGCCACATGTTACAATGGGTTTTGCTTCTCAAAAAACTTTGGATACATCAGAAACATTTTCAAAACTCAAGTATATTTTTCAGTCCTGAGGCAATTACTTCAATGTGATCTTTTCTTGCTTTCTATAACACACTATCTCTATCTTGATATTTTGCTCAAGTGCAGTACATAGTGTGACAGCCTAAGCTCAACAAAACACATGGAAGATGTGAAGAACCTTTAGAATAATGCTATAGTGTTTTTTCTAACTCTTTTAGCTGCAGAGTGCCATGAGCAATTATGATCTGAGTTGTTCCTCTTTGGTGGCACTTTCATTTCTTTTGAATTCTTTTTTGCCCAGTTCTTCAGGTATTTGTGATCAGAAACATTTGAAACTTGCCAAATTTCCTGCAAGATCCTTCTGCTCAGCCTAAGAACTTGTTGTCTTCTCATGAACTGCTTTAGCTTTAGCATCATTGGAGGTAAGCAGGAAGTGGCCATCTCTGGCACACAAGGTGGTCCACCCCTGTACACAAAGCTCTTACCAGAACTTTTACAAATATTATACAAATCACAGTTTAAGAAAGAAAGGTAGATAGATGAATGTGGAATTTTACCCAAACTAACCATGTGGTAGGCTAAAAAGGCAAAAACTCAAAATACGTCAAATAATGAATTAATATAGTATATTTCTGATGTCAATGAAATTAAATAGAAACAAAAAGGGGAAATTGCCAAATACTTCCTGGGGAAAAAAAAGAAAAAAAAACTTCCTGGGCAAAATTGTTTTGGGCAGGTGTTGCTTAGTGTAATCTGCCTGATGTGGTGACAAAATTGAAAAACCACGACGTGCTTGGTGCTTTGGAAAGTGTGAAAACTTCCAGTGAACTCTATTCCACTCTTTCAGAAGTGAAGATCACGAACTGTATGTTAAATGTATACATTAAAAATAAACTCTTCTGCTTAATTTGATGAGTTAAATGGCTTTTAGACAGTGAATCAGTGGCTCTCTAGGGAATTATAAGTGGCTGGGAAACCGGCTAAAGTTGTGTTTTGTTTTGCTGCTCATTAAGAGGGCCTTGATACTAGACTCCAGGTTCTGAGGCATCTGTGGGATATAAAAGCCAAGCAACCTGGTGAAAGGAGAGGTGCCCTCCCTCCTGCGCTGTGCCTCGGGTCATAACCTGGATGGTGCAGACTTCTTCCCTATGATACCTGCATCCCCCCGGGGTTGGTCTCTTGCCCTTGGGTCCCTGACCTTCCAGAACCCATTACCTGTTCTTTTGGTCTATGTCATCGGCCCGACTTTTCCCACGAGAGAGGAGATCCCTCACTAGGGCTACATCTCCATCCCTTGCAGCCCTGTGGATCCTGTGACAGGCTTGTATCTAATAACCTTACCTCCCAAGCCAAAGGTACTAAACTCTTTCCAAGCAGAGTTCATCATCGGTGTCAGAAGCCCCTTCCCTCACCCGGACTTCTCGCTGCCTCCGGAACTCAGTGCTGGGATTTACAGATTGCTTAACCTAGTCTCCCCACAGCGTCCAAAACCGGTCTCTTGACTGTTAGATATCAGTCAACTGCACTAACTGTCGTTGCCAAGCAACACTGTTAAACACTTGAGAGCGCCACCGCCGCCGAGATCCACCCGGCCTGCCGCATGCGCTCCAGCCAGCGCTTGGCTCCTTTGCCCAGAAGTAAGCGGAGGTGTGGGACACAGTTCCGGAGGCATCGTTGAAGTAGAGCCGGACGCCTCCAAGTCCCAGCAGATTGCCCGGTAGTAGAAGGAGAGCTTGCCCCGTGGCAGAGGTGGAGCTGGATGAAGCTTAAGCCTCCTGGTGCCAGATCAAAAATCACTGAGCGTGGTGCAGGGAGACGACCTTCCTGAGCTCCTGGAAGGTCAGACAGGCCAGATCCCTAGGCCCCGGGTCTCTGCGGGTTCCAGGGGCATGTCTAGGTGTCAGACAGAGCAGGACACTTTAGGGCCTGCTCTTGGTCGGTCAGCTCCTAACATTCGCTCTTCCTAGGTTCCTAGGCTCTAGCCTCCTAGGCATCCCAGAGTCACTGCTAGCGATACTCCATCCACATCTCACTCCCTGTGCCAGGGCTGTCCCTCAGAGGCCAACAAAGAGGCTCTGTCAGTTCAGCTGTCCCTCCACCCAGGTGATACCTGCTCCCAGGCAGGGATGCCCTTTCCAAGTTGCAGCCCCCTCCCTCCCTGAGGGGTAGGGACAAGGTTCAATCTGGGCTAGAGCAGCACCCCTGCTACCTTCCAGATGCCAGAGGCCCAGGACTGGGCTCAAAGTAGGCAGGAACTTCCGGATGCTTAATACCTGGTGTTATGGTTTTGGATATGCGGTGTCCTAAAAGCTCAGGTGTGAGACAATACAAGAAAGTTCAGAGGTAAGATTATTATATCATGGGAGTGGTAACCTAATCAGTGGATTAAGCCACTGATAGGACTAACTGAGTGGTAGCTGTAGGCAGGTAGGGTATGATGACTGGGGGAGGGGGGTGCATTTAGGGTTTATATATTTTTCCTGTTGAGGAAGCTGCTTTCATGGCTGTCACATCCTGAGCAGCTTTCCTTCCGCAAGCAGTTCCAGCACATATTATGCTTCATCTTGTGCCCAGTGCTGTGCAGTCAGCACTGTACCTCCAAAACCCTTATCCAAAATAAACTTTTCCTTCTCTAGGTTATTCTTGTCAGTTATATTGGTCACAGAGTTGCAAGATCTGACTAAACACCTGATCTCCAAGAAAACTCCCTTAAAATAATCTCTTTTAATCTCCTATCCCTCTTGTTTCTTCCCCTTCCACATCCCCCCTCAATTACTGCATGTGTTAAACTCCCCTGGGGCCCAACAGGTCTCCAGGGGAGTTTAACACATGCAGTAATTGAGGCTATTTTCACAATTTTGCAATGAGGCAACATATCAACAGGTGCAAACCTTTGAGGAGAAACCAGAGCATATTCTCCAGATGAAATGAAAATACATTTCTACATGTTTCCTTCCCTCCTCTTCAGCCCAGCTTTACATTTCTTTTTTCTTTACTTTTATTTCCTCTGTTAAATCAAATCGTTAATGAACTCATTATTTATTGTGGATCATGGTGGCATGACATAATTTAGGAAAGACTTTTTTTTTTCTTTCTTTTTTTTTTTAACTTTTGCTGTTAATTTAGTATTTGGGATTAAACATAAGGGCACTTTAGTACTAAGCTGCATTCCCAGTTCTATTTTTTTTTTTTTTTTTCGAGACAGGTATTGAGGCTGGCCTTAAACTTGCTAATTCTCCTGCCTCAGCGTCCTGAGTTGCTGGGAATACAGGCCTATATGCCTGAACCTGGTCAGAATGTGGCTGTTTCTTTTCTCCTTTCACTCTTTTTTTTTTTTTTTTAGTACTGATGTATTG
>NW_025999864.1:1940226-1976351 GCF_001458135.2 Marmota marmota marmota
AGGGCGGCAGCACAGCTGTGATTTTTTTTTTTTTTTTTTTTGTACTGAGTATTGCATTGTACACTAAGCTACATCCTCAGGCCTTTTTTATTTTTCATTTTGAGACAAGAGTCCCACTAAATGGCTGAGCCTGGCATCAAACTTTCAATCCTCCTTTCTCACTCTAGCAAGTTTCCAGAAGTAGAGGTGTACATAACCTTGCCTGGCTTTTTTCCTCACTAACAGTATCATTTTATTTGTAATTTTTCATAATTGATTACATTTTCATCATTTCACACAACTTGTTTCTTATTTAAATCATGTTTGAAACTATTTTTATAATTTTTTTAGAAAGACAATACATATTTGAGGTTTGCAAATTGATATTCTGTATATCTTTTTACTTGAAATACACTAGCTACTTTCAATGCTTTTTTAAACTAAAAGTTCTGAACATGTTTTTATTTATTTTTATTATAGCATATAGTCATAAATAATGGTGGGTTTTATTTTGACATTCATAAATGCACAGTTTTTTTTTTCATTTCAATCCCCAGTACTTCTCTTTCCATCCTTTCTTCCCTCCCCCTAGTCCAATTGAAGACAAATTTTATACCCTATTGGTCTTCAATATATTTATTTATGTATTCAATTGATGCATATGGTTATCTATAAATTTGGGATGAATTGTGGCATGTCTATACATGCACATAGCATAGTTTGGTCAACTTTATCCTCCAGTTTTTCCCTTTTCCCTCTCCTCCTCTCTCTCCCTTGGTCCCTCACTTCTACTCTATCCATCTCCCTTCTATTTTTGGAGGTGGCCTTTTATCATTCCTTTTTGCTCCCTCTCTCTAGCTTCCTCATATGAAAGAAAATATTCAACCCTTGACTTTCTGGGTCTGGCTTATTTCATTTAGCATGATGTTACCTGGAAAAACAGCTTCTTGACTGGCCATTCACTTGTTCCTGGTAATTCATGCTTTCCTACTAGGTTAAAATGCCACATGAAGGTGCTGTGGGCACTGCAGCCAGTGCTGGGTGGGAGCTAGCAAGATGCACAGGGATGTAGCACAAGGCTTCTTTATTGTCTATAACAAATTAGACCATAGCCACAGAGAGTTAATGGTTAATGTGTGTTATGAATAAAGCTGTTGTTTGTCAAATTTATGCATAGCCCATCCCAATTTTAAAATATTGGTGATTTGCGAACAATCTCAAGATTAATAAAAAAAGGTCTTTTCATCTTCTTTCTAGCACATGTGCCAATGACCTCCTTTCCTTTCTTAACTTATTTAATTAAATACATGGATTTCCTATTTAACTAGTTATTTAAACAATGATTATTTACTTCTGAATAGTACCAGCAATAGCTGGTATACCACAAGTTCAAGATTTTAATTAAAATATTACTAATATTATGGCATCTAAAAATGGCATTGTCTCCTGGTTTTTCAAAGATGGTGTTCTATTTATGAGATTCCTTTCTAATCCACTATGTTTTGTTTAGATACACTTACCAAATGTTTCCTTCCCTCATCTATTGAGATTTTCCTCAGGTTTTCTCTTTTAAACTGTTGATTAGGGTTCAATTCTCTGAGAAGGAGTTCTTTCACATCTAGATTTATTTCCTTAGAATGCATTTTTCTTTTTGATAGATTCTCTTAGCAAATATTTTAATTAGATTTTTTTCCATTTCCATTCCTCTATTACATTTTTCCACCATTTTTGAAGTTTTAGTGAAAATCAGTGGCAACTTTAGGAACAATAATTCTGGAGGAGTACTAGGAAAGAAAAATCACAAAATGAGTTCAAGAATGAATGAGGGGCCTAGGACATGGCTCAGGGACAGAGCATGCTCTGGGGTTGGTCCTAAGTACCACCAAAAATAAAAGAAAAAGGCAAATGAATTTAAGTCAGTGAGAAGAGACCTGCCTTTCAAGGGCATCATATTTAAGTGGCATAATTGAGGAAAAAAATCTAATTTTCTCCTTTAACCTTATTTTTCAGTCCTCACGTAACAATCATATATAATATGTTTGTAACAATTTGAAGATTTTTTAAATTGCATATATGTGGCACCAAAAAATCTTAGACCAAGGTGTTAAGAAATAAATTCATAAAATTTTGATCTAAACTTAAAGGTTTTTTAAAATATTTATTCCTGACAATAAGCTGATTATTAATTTTTGCATATTCAACAAAGATCACAGAAAAAATAATAGTTTTGAGGGCAGTATTTCTCTAAAATATTGAAATAAATTAAATAATTAATGGAGGAAAAATTCAGAAATAATCTATTTTATGAACTCAATTTTTTTAAAGTTTTTTTTTTAACTTTTTTTTTTAGGTATAGATGGACACAATACCTTTCTTTTATTGATTTATTTTTATATGGTGCTGAGGATCAAACCCAGTGCCTGAAGCATGCAAGGCAAGCACTCTACCACTGAACAACAACCCCAGACCAATGAACTCAATCTTTGTTAACTGCATAAAAAGTTCCTATTGAAAAAATGATGTAGTGCATAGTAAAATATATTATCTGTGAAAAGGATGATGTTATGCATGCAGAGTAACACTGAGTATTCACTGCATTAGCAGCACCTTGGATTAATAAATTAGTGTCCATGGGCCAAATCAAGCTCACAGACTATTTTTGTACATGAAGTATTTTTGTTGTTGTCGTTGTTTTGTTTTGTTTTGTCACTCTACCACTGTGCCATATATATGCCTCATTCTCCTGATAATACAGTTTTATTGGAATGAAGCCACATACTTTCAGTTATTGTCTATTGCAGATTACAGTCTATGACCGCAGATAACTTCTGGCCCACAATGCCTGAATTTTTTTTTAAAGCAAAAAAGGAAATTTTATAAAGGCAAATAATAAGTTACAATAAAAATGTAATAATGATCTTTGTGCCAAATAATAAAGCAACCACCAAATATATGACATATTTGTAGAACATGAATCCCTTTGTTCAATACCATAGCAGTATTCAGATTAATATGAGGGTCCAATATTGGAGCACTCATGCACTGGGAACAAAAATTTAAATATAATAACTAGTAATTTTTCTGTAAGTAGGTAGAGTGCCAGTGTAGCAGGTAGCTTCCTTCTGCAACTCAGCAGTTGTTACAGTATTAGAACAAACTTAGTCTAAAATATGCCGTCAAACTAAGTGATTTAAATATAGTATTTTTGTGAAATAATCTATATACTATAGATCTAACCTCATTTTTTAAATTTATTTTTTATTGATTTTATTTTTTTAAATACACAACAGTGGAATGCACTACAATCCTTATTACACATATAGAGCACAATTTTCGTATCTCTGTATATAAAGTATGTTCACGTCAATTTATACATGTACTTTTTTTATTACAATTCTTTTTTTTTTTTTTTTAATTTTTTTTATTGTGGNTGTATATGCTATCCTTCCTCCACTGTACAATTCTTAATACTCATATATACAACAATTTTTCATATCTCTGTTTGTATATAAGATATGTGGACACCCAATTCAAGTCTTCATACCTAACCTCATTTTTAAAAATGGTTGTATACTACATTATTTTATGGATATGAAAATAGAACTACTTTAATATTGAATAGTATGAAACTATAATTTATATATGACAACACTAAAATATTCTTAACATACATATGTATATATGTGACATATTTGTGTAAATATCTCATATATATGTACACACCCTTCCTAACTATCTATGTTATATATTGTGATGGTTAATATGAATTGCCAATTTTATTGGTCTAAGAGATTTCTGAGTGTTTCAGTGAGGGTGTTTCTAAGAATGACTGGCATATAGAGCAGCAAACTGAGGGAGATACTCACTCTAAATGTGGGCAGCACCATCCAATAGATTGGGGACCTAGATGGAACAAAAAGGTAGAAGAATAAGGAAGCAGCAGTAGATGCAAGCTCTATTCTTCTGGAGCAGGTGCTTTGATTACTGCTGTAATTACCTGAAGACATCAGGCTCCAGCTGCTTCACTCTTTCAAAGCAGATTCTGACTGATGAGTCTCCAGGGAGTTTCCAGGTCTTCTGTCCCAGACTGGTACTGCATCATTGGTTTCTGTCATTCTGGGGCTCCAGCTTCTTGGACTGAACAGTTTCTGATTCCTCCATCTCTCCAGCCTGTAGACAGCCATTGTGGTACTATCCAGCTTCTTGTTGTATAAACCAATCTAATAAGTCATATATGACTTATTAGAAAGATAGTGCACCACAATCAAGTGAGTTTCATCCCAGGGATCCAAGGTTGATTCAATATACAAAAATCAATAAGTGTAATTCATCACATCAATAGACTTAAAGATGAATCATATGGTCATCTTAATAGATTCAGAAAAAGCATTTGACAAAACATGGCACTCCTGCATATTCAAAACATTAGAAAAACTAGGGATAGTAGGAACATACCTCAACATTGTGAGAGCTATCTGTGCTAAACCCAAGGCCAACATCTTTCTAAATGGAGAAAAATTGAAAGCATTTCCTCTAAAAACTGGAACAAGACAAGAATGCCGTCTTTCAAAACTTCTATTCAACATTGTCCCTGAAACTCTAGCCAAAGCAATTAGACAGACAAAAGAAATTAAAGGGATATGAATAGGAAAAGAAGAACTCCAACTATCAATATTTGCCAATGACATGATTCCACATGTAGAAGATCAAAACAAATTCCTCCAGAAAACTTCTAGAATGAATATATGAATTCAGCAAAGTAGCAGCATATAAAATCAACACCTATAAATCAAACACATTCCTATACATCAATGATGAAACAACTGAAAGAGAAATTACAAAAACTGCCTCATTTACAATAACTTCAATAAAAATACTTGGGAATCAATCAAAAAAACAGGTGAAAGATCTCTACAATGAAAACCAAAGAACACTAAAGAAACACACTGAAGAACTTAGAAGGTGGAAAGGTCTCCTATGCTCTTAGATAGGCAGAAATAACATTCTCAAAATGGCCATACCAGTATAACTATTAAACAGATTTAATGCAATTCTTATTAAAATCCCAATGACATTCTTCATAGAATAAGAGAAAGCAATCATGAAATTTATTTGGAAAAATAAGAGACCCAGAATAGCCAAAGCAATCCTTAGCAAGAAAAGTGAAGGCATCACAATTCCAGACCTTAAATTATACTACAAAGCCATAGTAACAAAAATGGCATGGTGTTGGCACAAAAAAAAGACATGTAGACCAATGGTACAGAATAGAAGACAGAGACAAACCCACATAAATAGTTATCTCATACTAGAGAAAGGCACCAAAAGCATACATTGGAGAAAAGATAGCTTCAACAAATGGTTCTGGAAAAACTGGAAATCCATATGTAGCAAAATGAAATTATATCCCTCTCTCTTACCCTGCACAGAACTCAATTCAAAGTGGATCAAAGACTTGGCACTAGAACAGAGACCTTGTGCCTAATAGAAGAAAAAGTAGGCCCAAATCTCCACCATGTCAGCTTAGGAACTCACTTCCTTAACAAAATTCCTTAAGTACAAGAAATAAAATTAAGAATCAACAAATGGGATGGCATCAAACTAATAAAACAACTTCTTAGTAAAGGAAACAATAACATTAAGAGAAGGCTTACAAAATGGGGGAAAATCTTTAACACACGCACCTCGGATAGAGCATCAATATCCAGGATATATAAAGAACTCAAAAAACTTAACACCAAAAAAATCAAATAACCCAGTCAATAAATGGGCCAAGGAACTGAACAGACACTGCACAGAAGAAGAAATACATCAATCAACAAATATATGAAAAAACATTCAATATCTCTAGCAATTAGAGAAATAACAATAAAAACTACACTGAGATTTCATCTCACTCCAGTCAGAATGGCAATTATCAAGAATATAAGCAACAATAAATGTTGGAGAGGATGTAGGGGAAAAGGTACACTCATACATTGCTGGTGGAAGTGCCAGTTGGTGCAACCATTATGGAAAGCAGTATGGAGATTCCTCCAAAAACTTGGAATGGAACCACCATTTTACCCAGCTATCCCACTCCTTGGTTAATACCCAATGGACTTAACATCATCATACTACAGTGATGCAGTCACATCAATGTTTATTATAGCAGCTCAATTCATAACAGCCAAACTATGGAACTAATCTAGATGCCCTTCAACAGAAGAATGGATAAAGAAAATGTGGCATATATACAAATGGAACATAGCCTTAAAGAAGAATGAAATTATGGCATTTGCAGGTAAATGGATGGAGCTGGAGAATATCATGCTAAGCAAAATAAGCCAATCTCAAAAAATTAAAGTCCAAATGTTTTCTCTGATACATGGGTACTACTTCACAATAAGGAGGGCAGAGCTAGGGAAAAACAGAGGTAGTTTGGATTAGAGGCAGAGGGGAGTAAAGGGAAGGGAGGGGTATGGAGATGAGAATGATAGTAGAATGAATCCAACATTATTACACATGTACATATATGATTACATGACCAGTGTGATTCTATATCATATATAACCAAAAGAATGAGAAGTCATACTCCATTTATGTATGATTTGTCAAAATACATTCTACTGTCATGTATAATTAATTAGAACAAATTTTAAAAGATAGATACATAGACCAATATTATAGAAGACAAATAGACAAACTCACACAGTCATCTGATTCTTGACAAAGGTACCAAAAACATTCATTAGAGAAAGAGTCTTTTAAATAAATGATGTTAGGACAACTGGTTATCCATATGAAGAAGGAAACTAGACCCTTATCTCCCACTCTGAACAAAATTCAATTCAGAATAGATCAAAGACCTCAGAATTAGCCCAGAAACTATGCAACTCCCAGAAGAAAATGTAGGGTCAATACTTCAGCTTTTAGGGACAGGGAACAACTTTCTCAATAGGACCCTAAATTCATGAAATAATGCCAAGAGTTAATAATTGGGAAAGTAACAAATTTAAAAGATTCTGCACAGCAGGAAACAATTAGGAATTGTAGAAAATCTCACAGAATGGTAGAAAATATTTGCTAGGTACTCTTCTGACAGAAGATTAATATCTGGAATATATAAAAAGCTCAAAAACTTTACAACAAAAAAATCAAATAACCCTATTAGTAAATGGGCAAATGAACTAAACAGACACTTCTCTAAAGAAGAAATAAAAATAATCAACAAATACATGAAAAAAAAATTCAATATCATTAGCAACTAGGGAACTGCAAATCAAAACTACACTGAGATTTCTTCCCACACAGAATGGCATTCATAAGGAATACAAATGGTGCATATCAACCAATTCTGCTATAGGGTGACAATGAAACTAATAAAATAAAAATAATACTTGAAAGTTATAATAAAAATAATATGTCTAAAAAGAAAGAAAAGCCTAAATTTTCCAATAATTTTAAAATTAACCAAAACATTTGTGTATTTAGAGAAAAGTATAATAGCCTTTATGTACAAGTTATCTTGAATCCACTTAATAATCACACACAGGCTTTGTATCCATTCACAAATATGAATGGGTACAAAGAATCCATATGCAAGAAATAAGGTAATTCCCTGGAACATTCCATTAAATGGCATCCTCTGATTTAATCTGCCTTGATCCACCATGGCAATAGTGACAACATTAAAAAATACTGGTTAACAGGGAAAAAAGGCTCTCAAATTGTTCAAAGAATGCTGTACAATTCTCAGCTTTTCTAAGGGTAAATAGTTTAAGGAACAGCATACCATATAACTTTATGTGGAAAATGCAAGAATGAAATTCAGATTTAAGAATAAGTGCAATATAAAGATCATAGAATTGGCTGGTTGTTGTGGCACATGCCTGTAATCCCAGCAACTCAGAAGGGTGAGGCAGGAGGATCACAAGTTCTAAGACAGCCTCAGCAAATTAGTGAGGACCTAAGCAACTTGGTGAGATCCCGTCTCAAAAAAATTTTTTAAAAGGCTGGGGATGTGGCGCCCCTGGGCTCAACCCCTGATACCAAAAAATAATTTTAAAAAAATAAAATCATAGAATTGTAATAAAATCAATCATAATGAAAATTGAAAGAAAGCTATTCATTGAAATAAATAACCTAAAACACTTTATATTATTTAAGCAAGTGTACATCAAATGTTAACATGTTCCATTTTATATATACTCGATTTGTGATTTCTACTTTCTTCTTTAAATCCTGTGTCTTATTTTCTAAATTAATGTGATTACCTGATGGATCTTCTAGTAAAACCTCTGACATAAATTGTTTTTTTCAGGGCATCAGCCAGGTCTTTTTCATATGGTCTCACAATGAATACTTCCGTTAATAATTTTGTAAATCACCTCATTATTAAAGTATGTTGATAGTATTTAACACTGATGTTTACTCCGAAAAATATCACCACATACATCAATTCATCCTTTTTTCTCATATGTATACTTGCCTGCTTATTTCTGAATTCCATAAGGAAAGAGAAGGTATTGTCTTCCTAATCAATCACTACTATATTTCATAGACAACAGTCAGTCCTCTATCAACCTCCCTTGGTAAAGCTGCAATGCTTTACAACCCTCTGAATTCTCAATCAGAAATGGGAATGAAGGTCTGACCACTGGTGGTAAATTATACATAGATGTGAATCCTTCTCTTTTATTAGAATCTCAAATTACTACCAGAGTTCCTCACATATATTCAAATCTCTGCTCAAATTATTCTAATAGATTCCCATCTATAAGATGGCCCTAATAAAAGTGAGGCCCTAGGCAACCTGGCCTTTACCTCCCTCCCTGTCCTCACCCCTCCTCACCCATTCCTGCTGTACATGAATCCTGCACCCACATTAGTCTGAAAATGGGGATTCAATGCCATATTAATGAACCAGAATAGCTACAATTATCTTTGTACTGGAAGAGGTTATATCCTTTATATGATAGCAATTAAGCCTTGAAATGAAAAGTATGCGCAAGTTATCATGAACATATGCAATAAATTACAGATGCGGTGGGAAGATTAAATCAATTATAGATTTGTTGCAATTCATCAAATTTGTCCCAAATTATGATTTAATAACAAGTAGATGATTTTAAAGAATTTCCACATCATGAGGACAAAAAATTAGGACAATTCTTTTCAGATTTAATTCAAGTTGACATAAGTAAAAAATAAAACTACCAACTAGAAAAATATAAATGCTAATGAAGGAAATATAGCATTTACATTTCAGTTCAGCTGGGAAATCTGGAATTAATTGTCAAAGTAAAACACTTAATTGAAACTAGGTATGAGCATTCCATTTACCAGTTTCATCATGGTCTGAAAATATGGCAACACAAAAACATTAAAATTATTACTCAGGGCTGGGCTGTAGCTCAGTGGTAGAGAGTGCACTTAGCATGTGCAAGTCCTTGAATTCCATTACCAGTGCCAAAAACAGATATTGTTTCAGTACTGTTAAGACTACTTTATTAATGACAGCATGGATCTACTAAAAATCTATAAGTTATTCTCTTAAAACTTCAGAGGAAACACAATTCTCTAGTTTTTCAATATAAAATACCTGTAAGTTCCAAAGTTTTTAATTTTTTTCTTTTTCTGAAATTTTAAAATCAATTTTATATAAATCTAAGTATTTCCTTTTGTTTTTAATTGGCAATAATTGTACATATTTATGAGGTAGTGTGTATTATTTCAAAATTTGTACACAAAGGGTAATGATCAGAGCAGCAGAAATGGTATACGCATCACTTTGAACATGGATCATCTCTTTATGTTCAAAATGAGGTCTAACCTGAATTGTCCAGAAACAAGGTTATGTTTCTGAGCTGAAAGAGCAAACACATGTATAATATACAGATTTTTACATACAACTGGATTCAATATTCAGCCATAATCAAATATCACGTAGAATTTTTCTTCAAAGACAATTTTTATATTTATCTTGATTGATGCTTACTTCTCTTTCTGCTTCCTCCTTTTCATATTGATAGTCTTTCTTTTAAATGGTTATTTTCATTGATTAGCTCCATATTTCCGTAAACCAGCATGAGATTGTATTTTTCAGTCTCAGCTTGAAGTATTTTTAAACTATCATAAAATTGGTCTTGGATACTAATGACTGCATCTTCTTTATTGCCAACTTTGTTGTGAAGGTCATGGAATTTCTGTTGAAGCAATGTATTTTCATTCTGTAGTTGATATAATCTCTCCTCTCTAGATTCCTGCTTTCCTGCTCTCCATTGTATTTATTCCCTTGACATTGTTCATTTTGATACCTGTATTCCATTTCCTTCATTTGGCACTGTGTGTGTTTTATCTCTTTGTGCCTGTTCTAAAACCAAAGTCATTTCTCTAAGATCATCTTTAGTATGACAGAGCTAAGAGTTCATTTTCTAGGCTACTGATTTTTATTTCATACTTAGAAACGTGTAGAGAAATAATCACACTACTCACTTATAGGTTGGACATCAAAATTCTCCTTGTCCTTGAAATAACACACTCATCTCTTGCTCTCTGGAAACCAAGTTCTGGTTTTTGTTGTTGTTGTTGTTTTGTTTATTTTTTGATATCTGACTTTCATCATGATGGTATGGAACAGCAGCCCATCTGGCAGGGTATGATTTGACTTCTGTTTCCAGTCTTTCTGTGTTTTGTTTTTTATTTTCCAGTTAAAATTCTGCATTATAACCTCAGTTTTCAGAATAGTAATCTGTTTCTCCTGGAATGCTGTGTTTACTTGTTCAATTTGATTGTCCTTTGAATGTCATCCTTCTTTTCTCTTAAAATTTCGATATCCTCATGATATTTCTTTTCATTTTCTTGTTTCTGACATTTTATTGTGTCCATTTCCGGACTCATCATAGCAATTTCATCCTGCAATGTGTGCTATTTATGCAACAGCTCTTTCTCTGTTTCATTCCTAGTGGAAACCTAAGTGAAAGCGAGAAGACATTTATCTAGCATCAATAAAATAACATGTCACATTTCCTCTGACATTAAAGAATAACCTGGACATTTATACAGTAAAAGGGTTGCCACAAATGGATGTCCAGCTGGAGAAAAGTTTGATGTAATCTTCAGAACTTATAGAAGCATAAATTTCTAAAAGTTTAAAAGGTTCATTGAAGGAAACAAATCATAAGAGTAAAGAGAGTTTACAATTTTAAAGACTCAGAATTTAAAAAGCTTTTCTCTGAATTACAATAGATTCAAGGTATAGAATAAATGACTAGTAAGTTTGATCACGTTAAAAAATAAATTTGCACTCCATACCTCATGTATACAGCCAACCCACAGTATGAGCATTAGCTCTGCACATTTGGATGGATTAAATTTCTCAAAGTTCTTTAGTTTTCTTTTCCTGAAAATATTTTTACATGTACTCTATTTTTTCAATATTTTTGTAGTAAGAATTGTGTGTGTTGATAAATGACAAATCTACAAGCTGTAGTGAGCATTTCTATATACAGCAGTAAATATTTTCATTATGATTCTGAAAAGCAGAGTGAGTTTATAAATATAAGCAAGCTGCAGAATTTTTGCCAAGTCTTCAAAATTTGCTTCTAAACTCTTCCACCAAACCAGTTATTTCTCTACTATAAAAATATTAACACAAAAGAAGGCCTGTGCTTCATAATGCTAATGGTAAATAAGGTAAAATTGCTAAGACTTTTCTCAGAAGAATCAAGATTGTCTGCTACTCAGTAACATTTGTTTCTACTTTGTAAAGTCTCAAACATGAGTAAATGTGAACTAGGCAAAATAAACTGACCTAATTTATTAGGAACAAACTACTTACTAATAAATTATCACCAAGTATACATTATAGTGTATCATTGCTTACAAAAGCTTTTTATACTGAAATGGACATTTCTTGGAGCAAATTGTTTCTCATAAATGAGGAAATGATATCCAAACTAGGGTCTCCAGCTGGCTAAACTTTTCCTGCTTACTTAATGGTGGAAGTAATAAGCAGACCTCCACATTTACATGCCAAGAGGGTGAAATCACTGCCCTAAACTAGAACAGCTATTGTTAGTGACAAGGGTTTTGAGATCATGGAAAGTCATCAATTCTTACGAAAAACATTAAAAGCATTTTTTCTAGATGTGGCCAATGTGAAAGTCTCTATTGGACTGCTGCGGACAAATGGAGTTGAATTAAGAAAATTAAGCCAATGGGACCAAAATACCACCCTCACTTCTAAAATATGTACATTAAGGATATTCATATATGGTTTTAAATTTTCTCTATGCTTTCCCATGATGGATGCAGTTACTATTTAAAAATATGTTTCTCTCTCTCTCTCTCTCTCTCTCTCTCTCTCTCTCTCTCTCACACACACACACACACACACACACACATATTAAAACAACATAAGAAAATAGCTCAGAAATTGTTTCCTTTTTTAAATTTTTTTGCCATGTCTATCTTCTTTTGTTCACAAAGATAATTTGCCAGAATCCCATCTTGTAAATTTTAGCATTCTGTTCTCAAAAGTTCATTGAAATTTTTGTAAATTCTGCTTCATTTCTGTTTGAAATTTTCAAAACTTTCAAAAAGTACAATTCTTTATACTTTCATTTTCATCTACTCCTTGCTATCTAGCATTTACATTCCCTGTATTACTGGCAGAAGTAAAAACAAAAACTCAAAATGTGTGCTTTTGTAACGTAGAGCATGGAGTCAGAATGAGATTCACAGACAGTTATGGGTAAATAAAAAGTCTAAGAATTTATTTAAAGCAAAGTAAAACTTCTGTGGCTGGGAGTGGACCCAAGAGGTTTGCCAATGAATTACTATTGTCTAGGAGTTCATATGGATCTATAGGTTTAAGGAAATCAGTCCCCAACTAATCCTGGGTAAGACACTTGGTGTTCATGAAGCATTCATGCAGCATTTAGTACAGTCGGTTTTTTTTTTTCTATTTATTCATTTATGTATGGTATCAGGGATTGGATCCAGAGGTGCTTAACCACTGAGCTACATCCCAGCCCTTTATATTTTTTGAGTTATGGTCTCACTAAGTTGTTTAGGACCTCATTAAATTGCTGAGGCTGGCCAGGCACGGTAGCACATACCTGTAATCCCAGTGGCTCAGGAGGCTGAGGCAGGAGGATCACAAGTTCAAAGCCAGCCTAACTGACTCATCTCATCTTTTCCTTGTGACCTTATTTTCTTTACTCCCTAGATTTTACACTGAACAGTCATATTTAGGGAATGTGGCATTGTGGGGCGTCAATAAGAGAAGGAAGCCTTCCCATGCTGCACTAAACAATTCTTTCCTGCACTGTCTTTTTGCTATTCTTTTCTCATTTGGATCCTGGGATATCAAAACAATGAAGGTGCTCACTGAAATATATGAACCAAAGTTTCCCACAAGATAAGGAGCAGAATAAAAGCAATCCACTGCTAGTTCTTTTTATGACAATTCAAGCTTTAAAATAATATCAGTTCCCTCTAGGTCAAAGACATTTACAAATGAATCTGCTCTATTTGTTGATCCACATATGAGTGAGCATGGTCTTTAAAATTTTAAGTTGTAGCAACTAGGTCAATTTTTGTCATTTTCCACTGACATTTCACCATATCAGACTATGATTCCTCTTCTAAAGGCAAGTACAATTAGTTATATAAAGGCAAGTACATTTAGTTATATATCAAAATAAGTTTTTTAAAGAAAGAGAATCTGCACTGTTGTGCTTTTAAATATTAAAACTCTGTAAAATCATATTGACATCCTCATTATATAGGTATACTTATTTATATCTATAATTCTTAAGCATTTCTATAATATTAAGTGGCTGTATATGCTATTATTATAATAATATTACAATGTACAGTATTATAATAGCTATGTGATTATATAAATAATTTTAGTACAAAAAATGAATCTATTTGTGGTGCCCTTGATCAGATTGTCTCAAGATTAAGAAGGACTAAGCCACTTCCATGTTTCTGTCTCCTGGTATATTAAATGTAGAAGGGGAAAAAAAGCCAAAATGGGAATATAAAAATCAAGTTATCTGTTAAATGTTGAGTTAAAATTAATCCTAAGGTTTGTGGGTGAGGCTCAGTGGTAGGGTGTTTATCTGGCATGCATGAGATCCTAAATTTAATCCCCAGTGCCACACCAAAAAAATATTTAATGCTATCAACAAACAAGTGATTAATATTTATAGAACAACTATATATTAAGATTATTTATTATTTAGCAATAAAAAAGATTGAAAATACTAATGTATGTGGTAACAAGAATAAACCTTAAAAACCTTAAGCAGTGGGGCACTGGTGCATCTGAAGTCCCAGCATCTCAGGAGGCTCAGGTATTAGAATAGCACCTTTGAGGTCAGCCTGGGCAACTCAATGAGATCTCATGTGAAAAAAAAACAAAAAGACTTAGCACAAGAAAGACCACACATCATATGATTCCATTTACATGCAATGTCCAGAATGGGCAAATCCATAGAAACAGAAAGTGCAGTAACTGCCTAGAACTAGGAAATTTTGAAGTGGAAAACGGAGTGAATGCTAATGATTATGAGATTTCTTTTTAGTGTGTACTGCACACTTTAAATAGGTGAATTGTATGATACATGAATTGAGATTAAATACAGGTGTTATTTTTAAAAGTTAATGTAGACCCCAACTGTTAAAAACTCACTATATTGTATACTTATGATTGTTTGATTCTATTGCATATAAATTATACTTCAACAAAGCTGATTCTTAAATTTAAAAAATAATGTTATGAACACACATGTTGACAATGGCCATATATTTGGCCTGATTTGGAGATAAAATCAACTATATCCATAGAGACTTTTCATAAATGAGAGGCCCCCAGAGGCCAGTGGTCCTTCTTTCACCCATGTCTACATCCCCACCAACACACACTCCGAGGTTTAAACCTAGAAACAGGTTTGTACAAGGGAAAAAAAAATCAGGAGATTGTGTGTTGCTTATTTCACTGGCATTGTAGCTCCTCAAAGGACAATGCAGCAAAGCATCCCAGGCACAGTCATGACTAAACATCATAAAAGAATCAGAGCAATTAAAACAGCATAAATTAAAGGTTTCTGAAGTAAACACCACAGACCTTTGGCTGCTCTATGTACATATGGAAAAATGAGGTGAAAGAAAATCATCTAAAGCAAGTCAGCAATATCTTCCCTTGACAGCCTCCCTTATTCCCCTGAGTGCTACCATGTAGGAAAGGTAAGAGTGGAAGAAAGGATGTGTGGCTAATACCTTGTTCCAGAGTAACAGGAAGTGAGCAATTCTTAAGAGCATAGACTTTATTTTTAAGTGAAAATCTGCATTCTGATTCAGTCTGTACTACTTTCCAAGTGATTTTGAGCTAACTACTTAATAGCTCTGAACTACAGTTTTATCTTTTGTAAAATGGTATAATAGTTGATTAAAAAGGCAAAACTCAGTGACTGGCATACACTAAAATCTTTAATAAATGTTAGCTATTAAATGAATAACATGAAGGAATTTCTCATAATTTCATACTTTCTAAGGAATAGTTACTGGATATTCACCCCTGTTCTACAGTAACCAGATACTGAATCATTGAAAATCTAGGGCTTTTAACCAGACATTGTGGCACATGCCTACAATCCCAGGTACTCGGGAAGCAGAAGCAGGAGGATCACAAGTTCAAGGCAATTTAGCAAGATCCTGTCTCAAAATTTAAAAAAAATAAATAAATAAAAAGATCTGGAGATGCAGCTCAGTGGTAGAGTACTTGCCCAGCAAGTATGAGGCCCTGTATTTGCTCCCCAGCACTGAAAAAAAGAATTTTTTTCAAAAAGGAGGAAAGGAAAAAAATGAAGATATAAAAAGAAATGAAATGAAATCTAGGGCTTTTAATATTATTTTTGTCTTTGCATCCTGACAATTAAAACATTTAAATCAAGATCTGAATATTGGCAGAATACAATTTGGAATAATTTAAAAGTATTATTTACTGAAGAATAAGTATCTCTAACTCCAAAATCCAATATCTGAAATGCTCCAGAGTCTGAAACATTGGGGGCAGCAATATGATGCACACATGGAAAATTCTGTATCTAACTTCATGTTACAGGGTGAAGTCAAAATACAAGTATACTAAAAAGTATTTTATAAAATTACCTTCAGGTTTTTTATATGTGAAACCAATAAATGGTGTTTAGATATGAGTCTCATCACCAAGAATATGTCATTATCTATATGCAAATATTCCAAAATCAAAAAAAAAAAATCTGAAACACTTCTAGTCCCAAGCATTTTGGATAAGGGATACCTAACCTGTATTAGAATTTGGCTTCAAGAACTAAGTATTTCAGTGTGTGAGAAATTTCAAAATCTGAATTTGTGTGTGAATTTGTGTGTGCATGTATGATCATGGAGATTGAATTCAGGTGAGCTTCACCAATGATCTACATCTCCAGCCCTATTTTTTTTTTTTTTTTTTTTGAGACAGGGGCTTTTTAAGTTGCCAAGATGGCCTTGAACTTTTGATCCTCTTGCTTCAGGCTCCCAAGGAGTTAGTGTTATGGTTTAGCTGTGAGGTATCCCCCAAAAGCTCATATGTGAGACATTTCAAGGAAGTTTAGAGGTGAAACAATTGGGTTATAAGATCCTTAATCTAATCATTGCATTAATCCTCTTGAATGGATTAACTGGGCAATAACTGTAGGCAGGGAGGGTGTGGCTAAAGGAGGTGGATCTTTAGGTGGCATAACTTTAGGGTATATATTTTTTCCCTGGTGAGTAAAGATGTCTCTCTCTGCTTCCTGAGTGCCATGTTCTGAGCTGCTTTCATACACCACACCCTTTCTCCGTGGTGTGCTTCCTCAACTTGGGACAGGAGCAACAGTTTTGGCCATCATGGACTGAGGCCTCTGAAAACATGAGCACCAAATAAATAAACTTTTCCTCTAATTGTTCTTGCCATCTTCACTCTCATTGTCTTTTGGTCACACCTTGGAAATAGTGGACAGTTAAGATTACAGGTGTGTACCACCATATCTGGTAAATCTGTTTTTATAAAGGCACCTTGGAGTTCTAATCCAGGTCATCCACACTAACACTCTGAGAAACTTCACCAAACCACAGTAATTCTCAACCTATCTGGAATCTTCTGCAGAAACTACACAAACCTGATGCCAACTCTGTTGCCTGTCTTCCTACTTCCTTCAGAAGCTTTCCAGGAGAGTCTGATGTGCAGGGAGGTGTGAGAATCACTGCCCTATAGAGCAAAGAACAACTCTCCCCTCTTATGACTCAGTGGGGGGCAAGGATTCAAGCAAGAGAGGAAAAAGAACAAGAGGCAGCTGTGGGCAAGAGGGGGACTGCAGCAAGAGTAAACTCTCACACTGTCTTAGTCATTCAGGCTCCTCTAACAAAAAAAAAAAAAAACAAGCTATGGGAGGCCATCCTTGCACGTGATTTGAGCTACCTCCCTGGCTGGGCGAGAGGCGCTTAGACACATCTTTGTGTTCAGAGCTTTCCCCACCCTTCTGTATCCAAGGGCTTGTCCGTGTGGAGGCATGCCTGACCACAGCCCCTGAAGACCCAATCATCTCACCTGACCTTGGGACACTGCCCCCATTAATCTTCATTGGATGAGATTTTCCCCAGAATTTTTTGTTCCCCAATAAAAGTCCACTCCATGGTGTGTTCTCTCTCTCTCTCTCTCCATAGCCTCTTCAGTCAACCTCACTACTTTAATAGGTAGCTAGATGCCTCAGTCTGGGCACAATTCAGGAGCCACTTGTCAAAAGAAACGAACTTTATTTTTAGAACACACACACCACACCACACAGCTCCTCAGGAAAAACCCTCAGAGCCCAACTGCCACCACCTGCTTCCCACAAGCCTCTCAACCTCCCCCACTCCTCCTGCTCTTGAGGCCAATTGGCTGGGTCGCGTGGGCGGAGCCAAAAAAAAAGTCCCCCAATGAGCAGCTCCATGGTCTGAAAGGGCGGGGGAAACAGCCCAATGAGCATCACCACAGAAGAGCCAATCAGTTGGCAGCTAGAAGTTTGCTGGGGCCGCTGTGAGCCAATCATCAGCTGGCAGCTGGAAGTTTGCTGGCAGCTGGAAGTTTGCTGGGGCCCCTTCGGCTGTGGCTCTCAACAGCTAGAGGCTGGGAGTACAAGAAGCCGTCCTGAATCTGGTTTAAAGGTAATTAGAGTCTGTCTCTTTGATTCAGACTCCCTTTGGATTTCCCACGTAGCCGAACCTTCACTTATGAAGCCTGTGCTGGCCACAGGCTAAACAAGCTGGGGTTTTAGAATAACAGAATTGCTCAGAATTCTCAGGAATTGAAAATCCATGATCAAGGTAGATGCTTGTCTGGTCATAGATGGTTCACTTTCTGGTTAATAAATGGTGACTTCTCACTGTGTCCTCACATGATTCAAGGGGGCCTGGGTATTTTTCATGAAGCCTCTACCCTCTGGACCTAAGATCATACCTCCTGATACTATCTTGATTATATTACCCTACCAAGGGCATAGTTAATTTAGCACACACACCCAACCTAGTAATCATCATATCTGATTTTCAAAGGAAATTTCTGTAGGAAGGATGGACAGAAAAAAAAACGATTTCTTGATTTTCTATAAATGTTTATAGTTAAATTGATCCATGAGGTAAAGGATAATGTATGGAGTGAAATCAGAGAGAAAATTCAGTAGGTAAAAGATCACTTCAATAAAGAGATATTCTGAAAAGAAACTGAGCAGAAATCCTTGAAATGAAGGAATCAATAAACCAAATTAAAAATTCAATGGAAAACATCACCAATAGACTAGACCACTAGGAAGACAGAATCTCAGGCAATAAAGAAAAAATAGATAATATTGAAATTAAAGTGGATCACACAGAGAAGATGTTAAGAAACACTGAACAGAACTTTCAAGAAGAATGGGATAACATGAGTAGATTTACAAGATTCATTAGGATAGATGAAGACATGGAGATACAAACCAAAGTAATGCACAGTCTTTTCAATAAAATAACAGAAAATTTCACAAACCTAAAGAATGAATGGAAAATCAAACACTAGAGGCTTATAGGACACCAAATGTACAAAATTAAAACAGACCCACACCAAGTCACATTATAATGAAAATGCCTAACATACAGAATAAAGATACAATTTTAAAGGCTGCCAGAGAAAAATGAGAGGGAATTTCAAGGGAAACCAATCCAAATCTCAGTTGATCTCACAACCATATCCTTCAAAGCTAGGAGGTCTTAGAATAATATATTCCGAGCTCTGAAAGAAAATGGATGCCAGCCAAGAATAATATAGTCAGCAAAATTAAGCTTCAGATTTGAAGATGAAATAAAAACTTCCATGACAAACAACGGTTAAAAGAATTCACAGGAAAGCATGCACTACACTGCACTAATGTTCTCAACAAAATATTTCATGGAGATGAAGTGAAAACCAGCAAAGGGAGGAACTACTCTAAAGGAATAGTCAATCAAAGGAGAAACTAATTCAAATTAAAAACCCAGAAATAAACCAAGATGACTGGTTTATTTTATCTCACAATAAACATGAATGTTAATGGCCTAAAGTCATCAATAAAAAGACTTCGACTGTAAAATTGAGTTAAAAAACAAGATCCAAGCTATGTTCAAGAGACTCAACTCACAGACAAAGATATGCACAGACTCAAGGTGAAAAGATGAGGAGAAACATCTCACTCACATAGATTAAATAAACAAACAGGGGTTTCTATCCTTTTGTATCAGATAAAATGAACTTCAAACCAAAATTAATCATAAGGGGCAAAGAAGAACCTTTCATACTGTTAAAGAGAATTATATATCAACAAGGCAGAACAATCAAATATTTTTGCTCCAAACAATGGAGCATCTACATTCATCAAACAAACCCTTCTCAATTTCAAGATTCAAATAGACCACAACACAATAATACTGGGTGACTTTAACATACCTCTCTCACTACTGCATAGATCCTCAGAAAAAATCAGGTCAATATCCCTGACAAACATAGATGCAAAAATGCTCAAAAAAAATCTGGCAAATCACATACAAAAACATATTAAAAAGATAGTGCACCACAAACAAGTTAGGTTCATCCCAGGGATCTAAGGTTGATTCAACACACAAAAATCAATAAGTGTAATTCATCACATCAATAGACTTAGTGGTAAGAATCATATGATCATCTTAATAGATTCAGAAAAATCATTTTACAAAACACAGCACCCTTGCATGTTCAAAACACTAGAAAAACTAAGGATAATAGGGATATACCTCAAAATTGTGAAAGTTATCTATGCTAAACCCAAGGCCAGCATCTTTCTAAATGGAGAAAAATTGAAAACATTTCTTCTAAAAACTGGAACAAGACAAATATGCCCTCTTTTAACACTTTATTCAACATTGTTCTTGAACCTCCAGACAAAGCAATTAGACAGACAAAAGAAATTAAAGGGATATGAATAGGAAAAGAAGAACTCAAACTATCAATATTTGCCAATGACATGATTCTATATTTCGAGGGTCAAAAACTATTCCACCAGAAAACTTCTAGAATGAATAAATGAATTCAGCAAAGTATCAGCATATAAAATCAATGTGTTCTCACATATCAATGATAAAACAACTGAAAGATTAGGAAAACTGTCTCATTTACAATAACCTCCAAAAAATACTTGGGAATCAATCAGAAAAATAGGTTAAAGACCTCTACAATGAATACTAAAGATCACTGAAGAAATACATTGAAGAAGAACTTAGAAGGTGGAAAGATCTCCCATGCTCTTGGATAGGCAGAAGTAACATTCTCAAAATGGCCATACCACCATAACCATTAAACACATTTAATGCAATTCCTATTAAAGTCACAATGACATTCTTCATAGATAAAGCAATCATGAAAGTCATTTGGAAAAATCAGAGACTCAGAATAGCCAAAACAATCCTTAGAAGAATGAAGCAGTACTACAGAGCTATAGTAACAAAAACATCATGGTATTGGCACCAAAACAGACTGATAGACCAATGGTAAAGAATAGAAGACACAGAGACAAATCCACATAAATACAGTTATCTCATACTAGACAAAGGCACCAAAAGCATACATTGGAGAAAAGATGGCCTCTTCAACAAATGGTGCTGGGAAAACTGGAAATCCACATGTAACAAAATGAAATTAAACCCCTACCTCTCACCATGCACAAAACTCAACTAAAAGTGGATCAAGAATCTAGGAATTAGACCAGAGATCCTGCACCTAATAGAAGATAAAGTACACCCAAATCTTCATCATGTTGGTTTTGGACTTGACTTCCTAAACAAAACTCCTAAAGTACAAGAAATAAAATCAAGAATCAGAATCAATAAATGGAATGGAACCAAACTAAAAGGCTTCTTTCATAGGAAATGAAAGAATCAATAATGTGAAGAGAGAGCCTACAGAATGGGAGAAAATTTTTAACACAGGCATCTCAAATAAAGCACTAATCTCCAGGATATATAAAGAACTCAAAAAATTCAAAACCAAAAAAAACAAATAACCCAACAAATAAATGGGCTAAGGATCTGAACAGACACTTCACAAAAGAAAAAGTACAATTGTTCAGCAAATATATGAAAAAATGTTCAATATCCCTAACAATTAGAGAAATGTAAATCAAAACAATACTGAGATATCATCTCACTCCAGTCAGAATGGCAATTATCAAGAATACAATCAACAATAAATGTTGGAGAGGATGTGAGGGAATAGGTACATGCATACATTGCTAGTGGAACTATAAATTGGTGCAACCATTCTGTAAAGCAGTATGGAGATTCCTCAGAAAACTTGGAATGGAACCACCATTGACCCAGCTATCCCACTCCTTGGGTTTATACCCAATGGACTTAAAATCAGCATACTTCAGTAACGCAGCCACAATGTTTATACCAGCTCAATTCACAATAGCTAAACTATGAAACCAAACTAGGTGTCCTTAAACAGAAAAGTGGATAAAGAAAATGTGGTATATATACACAATGGAATATTACCTGGCCTTAAAGAATGATAAAAATTATGGCATTTGTCAGTTAATGGATGGAGCTGGAGAATATCATGCTAAGAGAAATAAGTCATCCCAAAGAACCAAAGACTGATTTTTTCTCTGATATGCACATGTCAGTTCATCATAGGGTGGGAGCTAGGGAAGAACAGAGGTACTTTGGATTTGGCAGAGGGTAGTGAAGGGAGGGGAGAGGTATGGGGTAGGAAGAACAGTGGAATATATACATGCATATATGATTACACAACCAGTGTAATTCTACATTATATACAACCAGAAGAATGAGAAGTTATAGTCCATTTATGTACAATATGTCAAAATGCATTCTACTATCATGTATAACTAATTAGAACAAATTTTTAAAAAAGAAAATTTGAGGGAAGAAAAAAAAAAAAGTCTGGCCAGAATGTCCTTGACTCTCCTCCTTCCCTGACACAACAGAACACGTTCTTTTAGACCCTTGGTTCTAGAATTTCATTATCTTATCTCACCAGCACTGAAAACACACCATGCACACATTACTACACACACACCCCCGATATGTAAATGATATTTTCAACATCCCTGAGCATAATTTCTTAACAGAAATAAAAGTCAACAAATGGGAAGAAGGCAGTTTCAGTGAGTGAAGACCACAATGACAGTGACCAATTGACTGCTTGCAGATCACCAAAGGCCTCAGGTCTTTGAAAAAAAAAAAAAAAAGGGGGGGGGTTAAAAAAAGTCACTGAAGCCCAAACAAGGTTTGTTTTCATGTCTTTTACTTCTTTCCCTCCTTCCCATCTTCCTTCACTCTTACCTCCCTCCTTTCTTCCCCCCTCCCTCCCTGTCTCCTCTCTTTTTTCTTTTTCTCCTCAGTTCAGGAAGCCCCAAGGCTCATGAGCATCCTTCCTCCAGACACTGCTGAACAGGATGCTTGTGATAGGAAGCAGATAGACATGGGGGTGGGCGTGAAGTTCAGACTGGACCTACCACAGCCGCCACATGCTGACCCACCACATGCTTTCTCCTAAAAAGCTCTTTACCTAAGGCCATTCTGGCTCTGCTCTGACTTAAGTCAACAGGATAGGTTACATTCCTGGCAAACAACCTGTTATCCATAGAGCTATATCTCTCAAGGCTCTTGATTATAAGACTCCTCCCTGCTGATAAGAACACAAGCTACCCTGAAGGTGAGACTTTTATGACTCTGATCAAAGCCACCTACCATAAAAATCTATAAAAACAAGTTCCAATTAAAACCAGTCAGTGCAAATCAAGATGACCAAGAGGTGGCTTTAGATCTTTAGCATGTGATTTTAATCTCATTATAATAGTACACTGCACCCCACCCCCCGCCCCAGGATTTCACTTGGGTACATGAAGGTATAACCATGTGCTATAAGGTCTTAAAAATCCGATGTAATCCTACTGCCATTCAAAAGTTGAGAGCTGGTACTTGAGCAGGACTCTGTAAAAACTCTAAGACCCCCAGTAAATCTAGGAAGCATGCTAAGCACATGCCTGTAATCCTAGTGACTCAGGAGGCTGAGGCAGTAGGATCTCAAGATTGAGATCAGCAATTTAGGGAGACCCTATCTAAAAAAGGAGAGGGCTGTGAGAGAGACTCAGTGGTAAAGTGCCCTCAGCACTGCCTAGGGAACAAATGGGTCACAATGGCACTCTCTCCTCTCAGAGAGGATCCACTGTCTCCCTCCCTTTTATTTTTATTTTATTTGATACTCAGAACCCAGGGGTGTTTACCACTGAGCTACATCCCCAACCCCTTTTTATTTTTTACTTTGAGACAGAGTCTCCCAAAGTTGCTTAGGGCCTCACTAAATTGCTGAGGCTGGCCTTGAATTTGCAATCTCTTTGCCTCAGCATCCCCAGCCGTTGCAACTGTGGGTATGCAACTCTGCCTCTGGCTTCTCCTTCCCTCTTGAGGGTGCTTTCTTTGCTATGCTTTTACTGTGTTTCATGTCTTGCCTGAACACAGGAGCCAAGAAACAACACCATCTCCAGACTACTGCCAGTAAGACTTGTTGGTAGAATGGAGCTGAGACTTAATCTTCAAAATTGACAACGGCCTCACGTGACTTTTAAAAAATCAACTGCTTTTTCTCCTGAGCATGGTGCTTTAGTAAGATCTTTCTTTGCTACAACCAAAAAACCTGACAAACACAATCAGAGGAGAAAAAGTTTATGTTGGGACTCACAGTTTCAAAGACGTCTCAGTCCACAGAAGGCTAGCTCCATTCCTTAGGGCTCACAGTGAGGCTGAACATCATGGCAGAAGAGTGTGGCAGAGGAAAGCAGCTCAGGAAATCACATCCAGAAGCAGAGAGAATGAGAGCTGTCCTCACCACTACGAAATACAAACCTCAAAAGCACACCTCCAACAGCCACCTCTAGCCACTCCACCCAGTTAATCCCTATCAGAGGATGAACACACTGATTGGGTTAAAGGTCTCATAACCAATTATTTCACCTCTAAACTTTCTTGCATTGTCTCACATGACTTTTGGAGGACACCTAACACGTGGCATACTCAAGTTTGTGTCTGCATTCTTCATGCCCCAGTTTTCTGCTCTTTCCCCAATTCAGAGACTCCTTTCTCTCCAAACCAGTTCTTAAAAAAATATGGAAACTTGTCATGAGGGAGCTATATTATTAACCAAACACATTCGTGTCTTTTCACAATGTCAGAATTTATTGACTAACAATACACTCACAGGCTGCACCATTTTCATCAGTGGCAGCTCACTGAATACTTGTGGGTCACCTCGTGGCCATAAGCCAGACAATGACAGGTTCTTTTACTCAATCTTAATTTCTAATATCATATATATTATATACCCTCAAATCACACATCACACTTCACACAATTTTATACATATATATAATATTACATATAATATTATATATAATCATATATTATGTAATATATAACTATATATGTTATATAATATATAATTATATAATATAAATACACATAATATATGTTAGTTATAGGACAGGCTGAATAAATGTTGGCTGCAGGGTAAACTGAGTACCCAACCCCCACCCTTAGTTAGCCCTTCCTTTTGGGACCGCTATTTGGCACCTTTTCCCTTTACTTCCTCTTGTTATTTTTCAGTTTGAAACCTACTTCTATCCTATGCCCAATCTGCTTGAAGGCAAAAGATGACATCCTTAGCAACTACTGTGTGACCCAATCACTGTACACCAACAAGTCAGCTTGCAGACCCAGAGACCCTATTAGATTTAAGCAGCACAGCAAAGGACTATAAAAACCTTCTCCTGCCAGGCCCTCTCTCTGTCTCCTCTTTTTCTCTGGTCAATCAGACACCACCACAATAAAGATCTCTTGGTCGCTCCAAGTGCAGGTCACTTTCCTTTCAATATAAATAATATATAACTATATAAATAAATATATATAATGTATAATATAAATATATAATATAATAATATAACATAAATTATATATATATATTTCAGAAAAGCTAAGAAAGAGTTAAGGCAGCCACAGGGTTTCAGGAGGCTGAACTGAGGGCAAAGACAGAGATTAGATATGAATGTAAACAAGGTTATAAACCATCCAGAGAACTTGCTCAGGGTGTATAGTTATCTAAACACAGGAACTTATTCTAGGCCAAGGTCCAGATGAAAGGCAGTTCCACAGTGTCCTCTTGGAGTGGGGCTATATGGTCATTATGAGCATAAGAAACCACACTATGCTAAAACCTGAGGACAGAGATTTGTAAGTTCATCACTGCTGTGATTTTCCTGGGCATGATAGTGATCAGGTAATATAGTCAGGGTGATCAGTGATCAGGTAATATGGTCAGGGTGCCACCAAATCCAGTCTTAGGGTGGTCCTCCTTTTATTGGATTCAAGTGAAGGGGATTTCCTCATTTGATGGTCTGGTGTGTTTGATAAGCTCGTGGGCCTGGTTTGTCCAATATAAGTTTAATATGCCATGCATGCACATGCTTCTAATTAATTTGATAAGTTCACGGGTGGTCATTCTTCCTAGAACAATTAATTTATTTATCAGTTTGTACCTTATGGTTGTGCCAGGCAGATGGTGGTTGTTTACTTATACAAACAAGGTATAGAGTCATTCCACTTCAGGACTTACACTCAAAATGGAGCAGCTTATGGCAAATTACTGCTTTACGAAGTAGAGTAATTCAGGTTTAGGCACAGTCTAAAAACTGCTGTTCTATACATCAAAGAGTAATTCAAAGCAGAGCAAAGCTAGCCTTCCACACAACTCAACATTTATCAAAAATGGCCAGGCACAGTGGCGCACACCTGTAATCCCAGCAGCTCCAGAGACTGAGGTTGGATGATCCCAAGTTTGAGGCCAGTCTCCGCAACTTAGCCAGACCCTAAGCAACTTAGTTTGATCCTGTCTTAAAATATAAAATAAAAAGAACTGAGGATGTAGTAGTAAAGCACCTCTGGGTTCCAGTACCCGCCCCCCAATAGAAAAAAGTACATGAAGGATCACATTCTAAGGTTCTAGTTCCGCATGAACATGTTCATAAAAACAATCAAAGCCTATGTTCGAGCTGGGCATGTGGCACTCGCCTATAATCTCAGTATTTTGTGAGGCTGGGTGTAGCAAATTCAAGTCCAACCTTATCAACTTAGCAAGACCTTGTCTTAAAATAAAATTTGAAAAAAAAAAAAAAAACAGGCCTACTCTAGCCTGTAAGGGATTTCAAACCTGGCTGGTGCTTGAAATAAAGATTTAGTAAGTGTTATACATTGTTGAATCCTTTAAAGGTTTTCTTAGATGATCTTGAAAGAGCACTCTCTTGGTCTCTACTTCCTAGCCTCCTCATCATTCCTCAAATCAGTGTTTTATGGCTTCTGATGCATCCAAACAAGAATAATGTCCTTGATATAATATCCCCACCTCCCTCACCACCTCCTTAGTGCAGCCTCCTCAGACCTAACACTGTTTACCTCTCTCCTTTGAAAAACAAAAAAAGCAAAACTAAACAAAACACAAAACTGCCCCATAATTTTCATAATCCCACTGCCATGTGACCCTCCCAAGCTCTGACTCCACTACATGATCACAGACATGCAACGCAAGAAGTCTGACATCTCCACCCCAGCCCTGACCTCTCTTCAGAACTCCAGATCCATTTTCCAGCCAATTTCTCACCATTGTGTATGTGAGATCTCACCTGGATGTTCTCAGGCCCCTCACAACATGTCCATTACCCGTCTTCCTGAATTCCATCTGGAAACCAACATCACCTAATTCCATCAGCCCAAGCACAAAGCCTCCTCTTCATGTCCCAGGGTTCTTCAGACAATGAGCTCTGTACCATACTCTTCCTCTCCATCTCCTCCACAAATCCTTGGCCTGTCACAGTCACCTACTTACTGATGGGTTGGTCCTCTGTTTCCACTCTCTCCCTGCAGACTCATCCTCCCAAACCACAATTCTCAGACCATCTTTAATTGTGTTTCTATTTTGCAAATCCTCCCCTTGTTCCTCATCACCCACAGCTTATCCATTAGCAGAACACAGGTTTTCACCTCATTTCTTACTTAAAAGCACACTAGGAAAACAAGAACTATTATTTGGACCTCGTGGACTTATAGTTTTCTATCACTGAAACTGTAATATTATTCAAAAATCATGAGTAAAAATGAAAAAGTTTACTTTCTAAGTCCATGATTTTTCTACATGATATTAGATATTTTTACCTTTAAACACCCCACCATGGTGAGTGGGGTGGCTAATGTCTGCAATCCCAGTGATTCAGGAGGCTGAGGCAGGAGGATGGCAAGTTATAGGTTAGTGAGACCATGTCTCAAACTTAAAAGGTGGGGGCTGGGAATGTTGCCCAGGGGTATAGCACCCCTGGATTCAATTCCCAATACTAAAAGATAAGACAAATGAATAAACACCCAGCTATACCAGGCACAGTGGTATATGCCTATAATCCCAGGAACTCAGAGGCTGAAGTGGAGGATTGCAAATTTGAGGACAGACTCACAAAATTAGCAAGACCTTCTCTCAAAATAAATAATAATAATAATAGAGGGACTGTTTAGTGGTTAAAGAAAATACTAGATACCCTATTGGTATGGTTTTCCTCTAAAGGTTTATTGAGACCATGCCCCATCCACATTCTCTAGGATGTTCCACAAACCTGTGCTCCAGATCCCACAATTCACAACTCAGTACTTAGGCCATGATCCTTTCCTCCTCTAAACCCAGACTCTTCATGCCCACTAGCTACTGGAGGCAATGGAAGGCCCATCTCCAACCTACCTGTCAAATTCCTGCTCTTTCTTCATGACACAGGCTAAAGGTTTCCTCCTTCTTGATAACACCATAAAACTTTCCATCAATTAAGATATTTTTCCTTTATGATCTCACAGCAATTTGGGCAATGTTGCTGTGACAAACTTTATTACAATGGAGTGTTAGTATTTGTGACAGGATCAAACTCAATCCTCTATTCCTAGTACTAAGAATTATGACTAACACATAGTTTTTGGCTGACTGGTTTTTTGTTGTGGTGGTGGTGGTAGTGGTGATGGTGGTGGTGGTGGTGGTGGTACTGGGTATTGCTCTCAGGGAGGCTCTCTCACTGATTATATCCCTAACCCTTTTTAATTTTGTTTTAATTTTTATTTTAGTTTGTTTTATTGCTGTTTGCCAGAATTATAATGCAAAAAACAACAACAACAACAACAACAAAGTACAAGTATAAAGACATGAATTGGCATGAACATACTTTATATACAAAGATACAAAAAAATTGTGCTCTGTATGTGTAATAAGAATTGTAATGCATTCCACTGTCATGCATTTAAAAAAATAAAATCAATTAAAAAAGAAAAAGAAACCAACATGGGGGATTGAACCCATGGCTGTTCAACTACTGAGTTATATCCCCATTCCTTTTCATTTTTTTAATTTTGAGACAGGGTCTCCGTAAATTGCTAAGACTGGCCTCAAATTTGCAATCCTTCTGCCTCAGCCTCCCAAGTGGCTAAAATTACAGGCATGCACCACCCTGCCCAGCTTATCGACTTTGACACATAGTAAATGCTCAACATATCATTATAAAAGGAATGAATGAGTAAACAGAAAATCTGCTTACCCAAATCCCCTATATATTCAAATGATTAATCAAATATCTTTCTTTCAAAACAATGAATTAAATACATTTAGGATGCACTATAGAGTGAAGGAGGTGTGGTCCCTGTCTTTGTAGCACTCAGAGTATATTTCTACCACTGAATTTGAAAGGCTAGGCAAATTCATGGGTAAAAATTAATAAATTCAGTTTTTAAAAATCAATATTTTATCAATATAACATCAGGTGATTATCTTTAATGATTGCATAATTATCTGATCTTTCCAATTTGGCTAAACATTCAGTATTACTTAGCCATAAAAAAGAATGCACTCTTGAGGCTGGGGTTATAGCTCAGCGGTAGAGCGCTTGCCTCACACATGTGAAGCACTGGGTTCGATCCTCAGCACCACATAAAAAAATAAATGAAATAAATAAAGATACTGTGTCCATCAAAAAAAAAAAAAGAATTCACTTCTGTCAATTGCAGAAAAAGGGGTAGAACTGAAGAATATTATATAAGTAAAATAAACCAGGTTCAGTAAAACAAATACTACATGTTCTCATATGTGGAATCTAAACAAGTTTATCGTGCCAAAGTGGAAAGTAGAATAATAAGTAATCATTAGAGACTAGGAAAGGTGGGAGGCGGGGTAGGGGAGAGAAAGAAGTTGGATAACAGGTACCAAAATTCAGTTAGATAGAAGGAATTAATTCTAAGGTACAACGTACAGTAGGGTCTCTATAGTCTACAATAACTTATTTATTCAATGTTAAGTACTGGAGATTGAACCCAGGAGCACTTTACCTCTAAACTACATCCCCAGTCCTTTTTCTTTTTTATTTTGAGACAGGGTCCCACAAGTTGCTGAAGCTAGCCTAGAATTTACCAATCCTCCTGCCCTAGAATCCTCAGTTACTAGGATTACTGGTGTGTGCCACTGTACCCAGCCAAGAAACTCATCTTTAAGAGTACAAGTGTACAGTTGGGGCCAAGTCTACAAGTACACTTTGTCCAAGTGGAAACCAGAATCAATTTCTTAGCAGTTTATTTCCCATTGGGATGGGAAAGAAGAGTAGAAAAGAAAATATTCAGAGAAACGGCTCTGGATCCTAGAATAGCCCCTGGATTAAGGAATAATTAACATGAGTAATTAGCTGCTGAAACCTCTAAATTTTATCAACAGCACAGCTACGGGAAAAGGATATCCTTTGAGCTTCAAGGCCTGTAGATGGTCATATCTGTGCTTGCCAAAGAGCTCCTCCAAAGTATTACTCTCTGGATACCAGGAACAAGATGATGTGTTTCAGCAAAAGGGCAAGATAGGTTGGAGATAAAGTGGATTGGTCTAGAGTCATAGAAGCTGAAGCCAGAAGGGACACTGGACATCATCTAATCACACACTGGCAATACTAGGGCCAAATCTCATCTCTAAGGGTGTGTGTATGTGCATGTGTAAGTGTGTGTGTGTGTGTGTGTGTGTGTGTGTGTGTGTGTGTTTTAACCTGCCCTGTGTTTTTAGCAAATTTGAATGAATTTAAATGTTTCAGTGTTTCAAATCAGGAAGAGTTCAATCAAGGGTTTGTGGCTTGCCTACAGTCCCAGCACTCTGAGGCTGAGGTAGGAGGATTGTTTGAACCCAGAAGTTTGAAGCCAACCTGGGCCTCATCTCATACCCTCTCTCTTCCCAAAGAGTCTATGAATTTCTTTTGAGTGGGTCACTGAAGTACAGGGCCATATATTAAGACTGTGAAAAATATCCCATGACTAAATGTGTAGAGTGAAAATAATCAGAATAATGGAAGTGAGGATGCAAAGAAAAAAAATACTCCTGCAGGTACTAGGCCCAATTTCTAACTACTATTAATGAAAGTTATCATACGTGATGCTCTTGTTATTTGATAACTAATAGTTCAAAGGCCTGGCCCTGAAGGTAAATTGCTTAATGAGACCCTATCTCAAAAACAAAACAAAACACATGAAAGGCAGATTTCCCATAATAATCTGAATTTCAGATTTTCTCAAGAAATCAGAAGTTCTGGCAACACTGGGTTCTCATTTTTATATGATAATTATTTAGACCTGAGTAACCTTGGCCATCAATGGATGAGGCATATTCTCTCTGATTCACCCTACTCCCTAATGCCTCTCTCACAAAGGGCCAAGGCTGGCTTGGATTTGGAGTTTGACCTGTGCTCTCTCCCCTCATGCCACTACCCTCAGCCTCCTTTGCTTATTTAGGATACCTGTCTCTCCTGGATGAACCTCACGAACTTGCCACCATGGATCACATTCAATCCCTGGATTTACATGAGGAAACGGAGGTTTACAGATGCATATGTGGGGAGAGACCAGCATCTCTCCAATTACTCACCAATCCAGTGAGTGGTCGGTCATCCACTTCTAAGTCTTGCTCTCAAGCTCAGATGAGAAGGCAGAGGCTTTGTAAATTATTCAGAGTCTGAGCACAGATGGAAAGTTCTAGAGATTTAACAGAGTTAAACACAGGTAAATGAGTGCTGTCCACAGATACAGATTGGCATCATCATCTACCTGCTTCCCACATTCTTGTCATGCTCTCTGTGCTGTCAGATCCTTGTTACAGTTTATCTGTCTTCCATACAACCCTCCCCAAAGCTTGGCCAAGGAGTGGTGTTCTGGTACAGAAATCCACGGTGATGGTATGGACCCTGAAGTCCTCTTCCGCTTCATATAAATTTACATGTGATCATGTGGGGCCCAGACAACAGTCAGAATACACACTTTAGAATGCCGTGTACAACTGGTATGTTTGCTTCATCACCTTCAAAATAAAAAAATCAAGACACACAGTGATGTATAGGAGATGCTGAAATAGAAAAACATCTGGTGCATTTGGGGAATTTATTGGTAATAATGAGAGTATTGGAAATTGATCCTCTTCCAGACAATCTGTCTGGATTGGTCCTCATATTTAAGGCTATGAATGTTTATGAATCTTTTTCTCATCCCATATCTTTAGTCAAAGAGTTTGTTTCTTTCAAGTGGGTTATAAAAGTATAAGAGCATGTAATATTTTTTTTCCAGTACTAGGCATGAAATACTGAAGCACTCTACCACTGAGCTACATCCCCAGCCCTTTTCATCTTTTATTTTGAGTCAGAGTCTTGCTAAGTTCCCAAGGCTGTCCTTGAACTTATGATTCTCTGGTCTCAGGCTCTGCAATCTGATCATATAATAGTTTTAAGGGTTATTAAGATGTTGAAAAATGCCTATTAACCCAGCAACTTGAGAGGCTAGGGCTAGAGGATCTTAAGTTTGAGGTCAGATTCAGCAACTTAGCAAGACTCTGTCTCAAAATTAAAAAAAAAAAAAATAGAAAGAGCTGGGGATGTGGCTCAGTGATTAAGTGCCCCTGGTTCAATCCTCAGTACGAAAAAAAAAAAAAAAGAAATGTTGCAAAGTGCCCCATTATTGGATGTGTACAGTGAAACTGATCAGAATGATGGGAATAAGGATGCTAAGAAAAAATTACTCCTGCAAGTACCAGGCCCAATTTCTAACTGCTATTAATAAAAGTTAACCATGTATGTCACCCTTGTTAGTGACAGCATAACAGTTCCAAAGGATCAGCTCTGGAAGCAGATGGCTTGGGTTCAAATTCTGGTGCTACCATTTACTTAGTTGAGTGGCCTTATCAAAATTCTCAGCCTAAAATAAAAATAATGGTTCCCTGATATGACACGTCTAATAAACACTATTACGATTAACAATTGAAACAGATAATAGAAAGTGGCTTTACTCTGTAAATTGGCCCAGGAAAGTAGAGATGTTTCCCTATCTAAAAGTTGAATTCAGTTGAGTTGTTAAACCATAAGATTGTGATTTGGAGAGAAATCTTGTTGGATTCTAATAAAACACAGAAGGCTATTTGGAACACATTACTTTTTCATAGTAATGTTGATAGGAAACCAACATTATTGAGATTTAATCACTTACTTTTGGGGGGGGGAATGTCACAAAATTGAATTTAAAGATAAAATTAAAATAATGGATGCTGAGATTATTGGTATAAATACAATAATAAATTTCAGTCATATTTTAATTTCTTAAAATGACTTGTCAAGTTCTCCATACTCTATTCCCACCCCACTTTCTAGCATCATCTGTCTTAAATATCAGCCTGTGGCTACTTCAAACTTCTCTGCTTTCTTTGAATGTGCTAGACTTCTATGCCTCTATGCCACTTTCTTGTTTTAGTAGCCTCCTTCCCCACAGGTAAACTTCTTCCTCTTCTAGTCCCAGATGAAATGCTGCACCCACCACAAAACTTTTTTCAATTCTTAACCTTGAATAAACCTCTTTTTCTTTATCATTAAATAGCACACCATTGATGATCTGTCATATGACTCCATTTATACTATCTTGTATAATAGATACTATAAACATGCCTATCTTTCCCACTAGCTTTAAGTCATCATAGGAAGTGATCCTGCCTTCTTCTCTTAAACTCAATTTTTTGGGGGAGTTGGAGGAGTACTGCGAATTGAACTCAAGAGCACTGGTTCACTGAGCCACAACCCCAGCCCTATTTTGTATTTTATTTAGGGACAGGGTTTCACTGAGTTGCTTAGCACCTCACTTTTGCTGAGACTGGCTTCAAACTCTTGATCCTCCTTCCTTAGCCTCCAGAGCCACTGGGATTACAGGCATGCACCACCATGGCTGGCTTAAATTCAATTTTAAGTTATAGTTTAAAAACTGTTATCCACAGAGAATACATTAGTGAGGGGGAAAAACTCCCAAATAAAACATCAGCTAGCTCAAAATATATGGATTATTACAATATTTAATTAAAAGCCAAGTCATAGAACTGGCGATACAACTCAGTGGTAGAGAACTTGCCTAGCATGCCCAAGACCCTGTTTGAACTTTAGAACCAGGAAAATGAGAAAGAAGAAGCAAGAGAAGGAGGAAGAAGAGGAGGAGGAAGGGAAGGAAGAGAAGGAGGAAAAGAGGAAACAAAGAAGAAAGAAAGAAAAGAAAAAATAAAAATAAATTAAAGTCATTAGGTGATTTCAGGAAATTTCTATTTTCTCAAATAAACCTTGTGTCATTTCACCTTCCCACATTTCTTCTATACCCCATTGCATTATATCAGTGAAGTTCACAAGATAATTCAATGTAGGAAAAAATAACTACAAAAAATTTTTGAGGGTTGTAAAGATTGGGGTGAGGAGGTAAAATTTGAAAATCTGACCACATATGGCGAATTGCCATTCTCTGGCTTTAAATTCATGGCCAGATCCATCCCCCAAATATTATATGTCCTGATAAATATTCTGACACCAACCAATGCACACCATCATTACCAACTTCTCAGAATCCAAGTCAAAAGATAGTAAAGATTTCCTAATGTCCTGATTTACTTTGCCATACCTTTCTCCTTTCTGGGTATTCATCCTGTAGATCTGAAGGGTCTCTGTCATTCCCAGGCACATATATACAAAATGGAACAATCCAAGGATGCTCTTAAGCTGCTCAGTGGAGCCAATAGTATGAGTTATTGCAAAATTGCAGGTTAAAGAATTTTATTATCTAATTTCTACTTTCAAGAACCTTTAAGGAGAGAAAAACAAGTTTCTAGTAATAACACTAAATCCATTATTTGCATTTACATACTACTTAAAAGAGACTGTAATCATGTAATGTATAATCTGTCCTACCACTCTTCAAAATCTTCTCCAGCTTCCTCAGGTGTATATCTATACCAGCCTGAAGAATTTCAGGAGTGGTTTTGGTTTTGATTTTTGTGTTTTGGTACTGGGGATTGAAGGAGGTACTCCATCACTGAGCTATACCCCACACCTTTCTATTTTTTATTTTGAGAAAGGGTCTTGCTAAACTGTTCAATGTACTGGACATTAACCCTGGGACCTTCCACCATGCTAGGTAAGTGCTCTATTACTGAGCTACATCCTGGGCAATTTTATATTATTTATATTTATATTTATACATTTATATTATATTATATTTATATTACTGAGCTACATCCTGGGCAAATTGGTTGGTGTCAGAATCTTTATCAGGACATATAATATTTGGATATATATACATCCTGCATATATATATGCAGGAAACCGGCCCAATAAGAATTATATCAAATAACTTACTGTATAAGTAATATATTTTGTATAAATGCTTCCTAAATTTCCTGGATGCTTTTTGTGGCAGGACAGACCTGGTGGCTCAAAGTCTGGTGCAGCCAAACATAATCTGCCAGTCCCACCCTCACGCACTGCTTTCCTAGCAGCCCAGGTGTACCTGGGGTGTCCCAACACCAGTTTTTCCTGGGCACCTGCGTGAATCCGATCTTGACCAGGGCAGTTAACTGCCCTCCAGGAAATGGTTGCCCACCTGGATTCCATACCTCCAGAAGTGGAAGTTGTGAGACAGACAGCCACCAGCCTTATCCTGGGTCACCATCCTCCCTCCAGGAGCCCCTTTTTCTCTGCCTATTCTATGCACAATATAGCCTTCAGATCCCCTGGGAAACGTGCTCGTCGCGGAGAAGCAGTCCATCACTCCATCAAAGAGCGGGTTGTGTAGGGGCTGGGCATGAAAGCACCGCGGACCCTCAGGTTGCAGCTTGTATGCCAAACAAGCAGCCCGACCGCAGGTGACAAGCGTCAACGCTGCCTCTCTCTAGTGTTCAGAGCCCGAGGAGTTACTTCTCGCCTATAGAAGGTTGGGTAGCAGAAAGGGCTGCACACCCTTGGGCTCCGAGAGCCCTTTAACTTGAGTACAGGTGTCAACCGCGCAGATGATGCAATGGGGACCATGGCTGCCGCTCCACCCTACAGCTCCGCGCAGCCATTTATCCTGGGACCCTCCCCCTGCCGCAGCATTGGGTATTGGTCAATCCTTCCCACTATGCCTTGTCCCTGGGCCGCTGCGCTCTGCCCCAGCCGAGTCCCCCTCGG
>NW_025999864.1:1976750-1986524 GCF_001458135.2 Marmota marmota marmota
GTTGAGGGGCGGGGGTGGAGGGGAGGAGAACGAAAAGAAAGAGAAGAAAAGCTGGAGGTAGAGAAAGTAGAGGAGGTAGAGGAGGTAGGGCACTTCCTGACCGAGGCCCAGCCCAGCCCAGCCCACTAACACGGTGGGAGAGGCGGGTACCTGCCGGCCAGGCGCCCTCTTGGGGAGCTCAAGTGCACGTCCCTGGTGCGAACGCGCCCGGGGTTTCCCAACGTGTGCTGCTAAAGACCATGCGCGTTTGTGGGGATCGAACATCTAGAAATGAACATAAATTGCCCCTCGTCACCCTGGCTTCTAGGGCCACTGGGAACTCCCCTGAGTGAAATTGTATACCCAACTGGCAGTAATCCCAGAGAAAGGGCAACAAAACTCTGGGCAATAGGTGCTCCTGGGCAGCTGGAAGTAAAGATGCCAATGCTGTCCTTTGTGATAGCTCTGCAGGAAAGGAGGGTGTCCTGCAGTGAACAGGGCATGCGGGAGGGGGGCGTGGGGGCGTAGGGAGACATAGAGAAAGAAAGGCTGGATCCCAGGCCAGGCAGTCTATCCAGCAGTTGATTAAAGTATTGTAACAATACTGTCTTTGGCTGAAAGGTAATGGGAGCTAACATGGATGTGTGCAATATTCCCAATCTCCCTGTAATTGACTGAGGACAGTTCCTAGGTACCTCTGGTTCACCAGGTGTGGGATCCCCCTCCAGTGATATGAACTTTCTCAGTGTGTGTGTGTGTGTGTGTGTGTGTGTGTGAGAGAGAGAGAGAGAGAGAGAGAGAGAGAGATTGATTGATTGGAGATCGAACCCATGGGTGCACTACCACTGAGCTACATCTCCATCCCTTTTTATTTTATTTAGAGACAGGGCCTGGCTAAATTGTGAGACTGGCCTTCAACTCGGATTCTCCTGAGTCACTAGGATTATAGGCATGCACACCCTTGCCCAGCACTACATAATATTTTTATTGTAATTCTCAGGAGTACCATTTAAGCCTTTCTTGCTTTTACCTTTCATCATACTCTACTGGTTCAAATGACTTTTAATCTTGTGGAGGTGGATAAATGACATTCTTCAAGTGCTGCTAATTATCAAGAGATATGCGATCTCATTTACCCTTTAAAGTGATCTCCTGTGATTAAGTTTTTTGATATCTCTCTTTAAACATGATGAATCTGACATTGGGAGAAGTTAAATTATTGGCTGAATCACTTAATGGGTAAATGAAGGAGTGGGCCCATGTGCTTTCCACTCTGCCTTAGAAAAATTGTTCAAGAGCCTGAAACAGTGGTGCAGGCCTGTAATCCCAGCCCCTCAGGAGGCTGAGGCAGAAGAATCAGCCTGGGAAATTTAGCAAGACCCTGTCTCTAAATAAAAAGGACTGGGGATGCAGCTTAATGGTAGAGCCAAATCATGTGCCTTCTTGAAGCCCTGGCTTCCATCCCTAGCATCATCAAAAATAAAAAAAGATTAAAGACAAGTAAGAGCTAACACTGAGGATCAACAGCTCATTTGCATTAACTTATCATGAGAAACCTAAGAGGTAAATGCTATTATTATCATCTCTGTGTCTTTGATGATGAAAATGAACTAGAGAGAAGTTAAATCACTTTCCCCTGGTCAGTCAGTGAAAGGTGAGGCTGGGGTTTCAATCCAGGCAGCCTGGCTCCAGAGAACTATGTTCTGAACCTTCACACTATATTCTCTTGAAAGTTGTAATCAGAAACAGTGTTACAAAGAATGGACATGATGTCCTATTGTGTTTATGTGTATATATGTGAGTACAGAAACACACATTTTCCACATACATCTTTCTGACTTGCATTTGAAACCATTGGTTTCAAACCAACACACACCCTGGCATACATTCTGTCTCCAAAGCATGCATTCTCTATCCATGTGCTCAATGTGTGTGCGCTCAAGGTGCTCACATTTACTCACTTTATCAATGTGCTTGTTGTCTATCTGCATAGCTAAACTATATGCTCCTGAAAGCAGATGAGGTTTAGCCTATTTGTTATTCTTTCCTATAACAAATGCTTGAACGGAATAGAAATTTGCTCAGAGATCATTTGTTGAATGAATGAATGACCATATGAGAAAATGCATAAGTGCATGTATATACCGTCAGTAACAGTTTTTCTGCAACAGGTCTTAGGAATTCCTTAGTTGCTTTACTCCACTAAGCTCTGTTTATTCTAATTACAAGCATTCTCTTATTTAGTCTCATATGTTTTACTCATCTTATGGAAGGGAAACTAAGGCTTCTTGTGGTGAAATGAGCTGTCCAAGGTCAGAGGGCACCAAAGTGGCAGAAACAAAAGGTGAACATAGGCAGTGTGAGTCCAGAGTCCACACTTGAGACATATGGCCTCTGCTGTATTGTTCACAAATGTACCCCAGGATCCAACAGAGTGCTGGTCACATAATAGGTTCTCATACTGTACTGAAGGAGGGGAGGAGAAAATTTCTTCTTGTTCCAAGGAAAGTTCAAGGACATTTCTCACATTTTTAATTTACTCAGAGAATCATGCATATTACATATTATTTTAAAACAAGCACAAGACCAGTGAATTGAACCTTTTGATGAAAAAGTACCAGTTTTTTAAAGTGTGTCACCACCTCAGTCTCTGCCTTGGATGTATTACATGAGGAGGTTTAGACAGCTCCAAACAAGTTTTCAGTTCAAAACATTAAATTTTAGCTGCCTTCTCTTCTTCATTAAATGATGTAAGGAAAAGAACATGACCTCTACGCTATGTACAGGGTCCAGACAAGCCCAAATTTATGGGTAGTTCAAAGACATTACTCCATGGTTTCAGCAAGTAAACATTTTTTTTTCCTTCAGAAAATGTGGTCACCTTTGTCTGTTCAACGTGCTACAATTTTGATTTCCTGAGTGTGATTTGGAAGATGGTAGCTAACTTATGAGGCTGAAAGTTAAAAAGAAAAAAATAGACCCTTAAGGGAAAAAATGTAAGTCCATGCATTTTCCATTACACTTCCATAAAAGTTCTTTGAACATAGACTGAAATTAATACAGATAGAAATAACCTTAGCTGGATTCTGTGGCACACCCCTGTAATCCCAGAGACTCAGGAGACTGAGGCAGAAGGATAGCAAGATTGAGGCCAGCCTCAGCAACCTTGCAAGACCCACTATTAAAATAAAAATTACAAAGGGCTGGAGATATATGGACACACATAGAGTGCCCTTGGGTTAAATCCCCAGAACCGCAAAAATAATAATAATTTAAAAATATGAATGAAATATCCCCTATCTGCCTCTGCCTCAGGTCAGACTCATATAGAATGATTTGCTCATTTCTATCCCTATAACCCACCACATCATAGAATTTAAACATTTCTGTCATAGTACTTCGGAATTATAGTTATTCCAAACTATAGGCAAACAGTCAGTTGTTGACATGAAATGTACTTGAGGTTTCCTGTTTTATTTTAATGGTATCTATTTGCTTTAATACTTTAATTAAACACTTAATGTCAACATTTACTATTAATAATTTAATATCTAATAATAATAGCCCACATTCTTAAGCAATTGATTGGCACAGTGTCATGGTCCAGACAGGAAATAGAGTTCATCCCAGAGAGTCAAATGAGGGAAACTTAAGGAAAAACAACTATTTGTGGAGATGCGGGCAGGTTTAAAGAAATAAACAAGAGCCATCCAAAGACTAGGGATGGTGGGAAGGTATAACTGACTCTGGTGCTTACATGACAAAAGGAAAACCTAGTATTCCCAGCACCTGGGAGAAGAGCATCTACAAAGAAGGGACCATCTGAAGAAAGCTGGAGTTGGGAAAGGATAAAAAACAAGAGGCAAAATAGTGTGGAGAGAAGACCCTCACCTCTCACTCTGCTTTCAAGTCTTTTGATGGAACCCACCATTGGCCAAAGCCCAAAAGAAGCCAAGCACTGAGGGAGTCCAGGGATTGCTGCCCACAAAGGATCAGTGGGCAGATATTGGATCAGGTGGCAGACAGTCAAAGGAGAATGACCTGAACCACCAAGCACTGAGCTCAGCATTTTACCTGTATTGTGTCTCTGTTTTCTTAACTACAACCTTATAAGGTAGACGCTATTGCCCCATTTTACAGGTGAAAAACAGACGTGTAGAATTTAAACACAGGCTGTCCTTCTGACTTTAAATTCTGTGCACTTTATCACAACACAATTTAACAGATATTTATTAAAAATAACCTTTTATTGTTTTATTTGATTGTTTATTATTTTGCTTTTTTTGTTTGTTTGTTTTGAGATGGGGCCTCAGTACGTTGCTCAGGGTGGTCACCCCTCCCAGCTTTAAAAATAACATTTTAAATTTACTTACTTAGGTTTTTAAAATGCTTAGCTAATAACATACATATTCTTCTTGCCATGTGTCTTTGCGTTCATCCATTCTGTGGTGTGCATTAACTTCATCAGCAGTTCACCTAGGGGCAGTCTCTTGTATTTTATGGTGGTACTGTGATTGTCAGCTTGTAATTCCTTTATTGAAATTTGTAGATGTGTCCCATTTGTTGTCTATTAAATAAATCCTGATGCATGAACTGCAAAGTCTGCTATCCATTTTTATTTATTCATTTATCCAAAATTCTTAATCATTTATTTTGTGCCTGACATCATTTGAAAATAAAAGAGAATACCATCTAAGAGGGAAGAGTGATAGTTATCAGTTACTCAAATTGGTATGTACCTCAATCAGGACATCTGTGCTACGTGAAGAGAACACAGTCAAAAATCACTGCTTAGATGGGGTGGGAGGCATTCCAACACAGAGGGAAGAGCATTTGTGAAGCCTTCATGGTTTGAAAGACTCCAATGAAGTGCTAGGGAAAGATAGCAGATAATTACAAATGACTAAAGGTCTGAGCATTTGTGGGAAATAGAAGGTAAACAGGAATGGGGGTATTGACTGCAAGCAACAGTTCCCATCTGTTGGCAAAACCGCATAAATTATAAAATTTGGAAGGACCCATGTCCATTAAAAGATGTTATTGTTAGGGACTACCTAACCTGAGGAAGTTACTTAGCTCTATTATATCTCCATCATTGCAGAAGTTTGTTCAAGACTCAAAGTTCTCAAAGAAAGAATATAACCAACATGGGATGCTTTGAGAGGTAATTCTCCAAAAGCAAATCAGGATGCTGATTAGCCAAATATAATAAATGTCCTCTACGATGGTTTAAGCCATGGACATTCTTTAGGATGCTGATTAAACAATTATAATAAATGTCCTCTACAATGGTTTAAGCCATGGTCATTTTTATCTCCATATTAAGGCTAACCAGGAAGCAAAGGAGAACTGTGGCTACATGCTAAATAGAGAAATGACATGGTTGAATTTGTATTTCAAAAATTATTACTCCTAGAATCTATGGTGGAAGTGTTATGGGGAGCCACTCCAGAAAGCACTCTAAGTCCGAATTTCAAGTCAAAAGAGAGCTTTATTTACCTGGCCAGGGACTCTGTGGGAGGACAGAAGCTTCCTGGTCCATCCAAGGAGAATATAAGGACAAAAACCACAACTAAGTGACTTGCTTATCATGTAAGCAGCCAACCACAGAAATTAACACATTAATAAGTGGGATCTGTGGGCTCTAGGCAGGACTGGAGTTTTCCAATCAGCAAGCAAGTGATAAACAGATGCTATAAAAAGCATTAGCTTTGCAGTTAAGTTGATCACAGTCCCAGGTTCAAGCAAGTGCTAGACAGTTGTATCCTGAATTTGGGTGGCGGGGCAAGAATCTACTTAGATCCACAAGAGCATTCAAACCCAGGATGTAGCTCACCATGACCACCACTGCAGCCTTGGTAGTGTACAATTTGTAGGGTACAAAGTACAGAAAAACAATTGTTTATAAGAAAACAGCTTTAGTCTCTATTTCCTAGAAATGGGCCATGCAGTTCTCTCTTCACAGGTACAATAACAAAGAAACTAAGATGGAGTTTCTATAGTCACATCTTTTTACTCAAATGACTACAGTGATACTATTCCCACAATCCCAGCAAGGCAGGAATTGTTGCAAGTGACTAATGAGTCTCTACCAGAGCAATTGCTTTACACACTCAGTACTAGTAATTTATTTGATGCCTACAGTTATCTTATGGCCTACACATACATTTTCATCTGTCATTTTACTACTATCTATAAACCCTATGTCCTTTATCCTATGCAAAGCTACAAGATCAAGTTGCTAAGTTAATATAACCTTATCTATATTAACCTACTTGCTTATTGATTATCTATTCTATCTTGCCTTATACCTATAATCTATATCTTATTGACTATATTGATCAGTTCATATCATAACAGAGGATGGACTGGGAGGGAGACTCTTTAACAGCTGAGGTAAAAGTCATGAACATTTAAAAATCAGCAGAATTATGAACATTTAAAATCAATAAAATTATTAAAAGATAAGAGAACTAATTTCAGAGATTATCAAGGAGTACGTACAGCAGATGAATATAGGAATTAGTAAAGAGAAAAGCCTAGGATGACTTCCAGTTTCATGTAAGAGTTCACAAAGAATTGCTGTACATTGAGGAAATGTACCTCAAACCTGCAGGATCCTCTAGAATAGTTTCAATTTCAAATATGTTGCCTTGTTGTTCTAATAACACACAAAACTAAGAAGATATCCAAAATTCCTTTTGTGCCTAAAAATGGTATAAATTTCTCTTGTCAGGCTTAGTTTCCTGATTTGTGGTTTGGAATAAGTGATCATAGATCACAGATGGATGCAACACAAAGTGTAGGAAACCCATTAGATGCCAGTAGAGTGAGCAGTGGTGGCTGGCAAAGCCAATGCTTCAGTTTCATTGGAAATAGCCTGCTTTAGTCAAGAAGAATCAAGACTGGATGACTACTAGGGTTAAAAAGCTTCAGCAAGAAAAAAACAATGATTATTGGCAGAAATTAGCAAATACCTATCAGACGCCACTTATATAGCCAGCTCAGAGAGAAGCAAGCCAATAGCCCTTTTATCTTCTACCAAATCCATCACTATATATTCAGAGAAAAAAAGCCATTTGTTTCTACATCCACAGAGTGGTATGAGCCACCATATCAACGCTGGGATCATTCACACAGAATTTGGTACCCACCAAGCTAAGGCTGAATTAACCAACAACTTTATGTACAATAATAATTAGAAGCATTTCCTTCCATATCACCTGGATCTCCAGACATCCTCAGAAGCACAAAGAGGATGCTTCTGGATATTTTATTTCCTAGGATATTTTGTATCTTGATATTTCCTTTAGTCACAGTCACAATGTGTTTTTGTTTGGTTGGCTGGGTTTTGTTTACTTGGTTGGTTTTTCCCCCCACTACTGGAAACTGAACCCAAGGGCTGGTGCATGCTAGGCAAGCACTCTACCACTGAGCTACATCCCCAACCCTTTTTATTTTTTAAATTATTATCATTATTTTGTATGTGATGCTGGGGAACAAGCCCAGGCCCTCATATATACTAGGCAACTGCTCTAGAATTGAACTACGTCTCCAGCCCACCCTTTGTATTTGAGAAAGCATATCAGTAAGTTGCTGAAGCTAAACACACATCTGTGATCCTTCTGCCTCAGCCTCCTGAGCAGATGAGATATGTATGATGGTTTTTGCTGTTGTTATTGTTTTGTTTTCTCAGTACATGGGATTATTGAACTCAGGACTTTGTACATGCTAGGTAGGCATGCACTCAGCCACTGAGCGACACCCCCAGCCCTCTGAGTGGGTTTTATTGAGACTGCTGAATTTGAGTCAGAAACTTAGAACTGGACAGGACCTGAAGACTAGCATTCATACTCACTGTAGAATTTTTTTGATGAAGAAACAGAAATTCCAAGAAGTTAAAGGAAGAGGCAGAGGGCAAAGAAGACAAGAGCCCAGTCCCTGAGGCCAAGGCCTCCTATAGCTGTATTATTTTTATAAGGTTTCCTATCTTCTCTTTGCCTATTTCTTCATTTGTAAAATGGAGAGAGTAACAACCAATTCAAATGATAGCTGTAAAAATGTGAAATAAGTAGGAAAAAAAGCACCTATTACAGCCTAATACATAGTACAAGCAATATGAGTACTTGCTTTCCTGAGTGTACCAAATAACCCCAGTACAACTAAGGTTCTGACCCACCTCTCCTGTTCATAGCTAAAAGAGAACAGTGCTAAAATTGACAAGTTTACAGTGACTAGAATGGAAGTCATATACAATATCCATTACGGTGTTTCATAAAAACAGTTATTGACATTCATTCAAGAAGTTTCTATAATGATAGGCAGGCATAGTAAGCAGTTCAGAAAATCAACAAAGTCCAAAATGAACAAAACCTGAAAATTAACCTTTTACTCAAGTAGTCTTTCATCATTTCTCAGGCATCAACCTCATTCCACATCACACCAATTTTTCTACAATTCTTATGTACATCTCCTGTCAGCTATGGTCTTAGCTCCAGGGTTGAATTCTAACTTAGATGTATTTCTTGGAAGGCTACTAGTTCAACTTTTCTTTGGCTGGTCAAGATTGTTTTTCAGTAGGTTCTTTAGCCAATGGTGTTATAATATGCCACCAAATAAAACAAGAAATGAACACTGCTATGAGATGGGAAAAGAAATACCTAATAAAATTCCTGCAGTGCTGAGAACTGTAATCTGCAATAAATTTGATTTACTAAGTGTGGCTCCTGAGGTATATTTTAAAAGAAGTCTGTAGCTAATGAATACCAAAAGCCACAAGCTTAATATGCCAGGGATCTGCTTAAAGAAAATGAGCCATAGGAATTGTCTGTAGTACGTACACAACTAACAAAGTGAACTTCTGAAAGTAGAGAAGAGCATGTAAACTAACCAGCACCTCACACATGCCAGACATAGACTAAGTACTCACTGATTGTTAGGCAAATGCATCTAATTATCATTAATAAGAAAGTATCTATGTCAATTTAAAAAAAAAATAGTTGTAGATGGACACAATACCTTTATTTTATTTATTTATATGTGGTGCTGAGGATTGAACCCAGTGCCTTACGTGAGCCAAGTAAGCACTTTACCACTGAGCCACAATTCCAGCCCTCTATGTCAATTTTGGTCATCACCTGACTTAAGTTACTTAAAGAAAATGTAAGGAATTTCTTAAATAATTGAATTTTTTTTAATTTTTATTGTTGGTTGTTCAAAACATTACATAGTTCTTGATATATCATATTTCACACTTTGATTCAAGTGGGTTATGAACTCCCATTTTTACCCCATATACAGATTGCAGAATCACATCAGTTACGCATCCATTGATTTACATGTTGCCATACTAGTGTCTGTTGTATTCTGCTGCCTTTGTATCCTCTACTATCCCCCCTCCCCTCCCCTCCCCTCCCCTCTTCTCTCTCTACCCCCTCTACTGTCATTCATTTCTCCCCCTTGTATTATTTTTCCCTTTCCCCTCACTTCCTTTTATATGTAATTTTGTATGACCCTGAGGGTCTCCTTCCATTTCCATGCAATTTCCCTTCTCTCTCCCTTTCCCTCCCACCTCTCATCCCTGTTTAATATTAATCTTCTTCTCATGCTCTTCGTCCCTACTCTGTTCTTAGTTACTCTCCTTATATCAAAGAAGACATTTGGCATTTGTTTTTTAGGGATTGGCTAGCTTCACTTAGCATAATCTGCTCTAATGCCATCCATTTCCCTGTAAATTCTATGATTTTGTCATTTTTTAATGCAGAGTAATACTCCATTGTGTATAAATGCCACATT
>NW_025999864.1:1990328-2027817 GCF_001458135.2 Marmota marmota marmota
TTTCTGATGACATCAGATCTCTGCCATGTTGGTATCCCATGCGAATGGCAGCATTTCGTTCCTTTTGCTGGGTGACCAAAGCAACGAGTGAGTCCTGACCGGCCCTCACAAGCCCCGTCTCAGTCCTGTTGCCACTGCCTATGAAGGCTCAGTTGGTATTTACCTCCACAGTATTCAGCAGGACCCGGACCGAGAAGCAGTTTCCGCGGGTTCTTTATCCCTGGGCCAGAGCAGTTCCGGGAGCCGGAATTCGGCCGCTCCGTGCTCGGTGTATGTTCTGATAGGAGCAGGCTCCAAGAAGCAGTTTCCGTGGGTTATTTAGCACTGAGCCTGAATAATTTGTCTGCAAGCCGCAGGCGAATGGCAGCCTGAAATTACCTGTTCTATGGCTGAATGAGCTGCGATCAGTCGAAAACAGGGATGGTGACGTCAGCTCTCCAAGATGGTGGCCACTGGCTTCCTCTGTGGTCTGACCGGTGTGGAGAACCGAATTGGACCGCTTCCTTCCCCCGTCTCAAACCCAGAATTCAGCACTGAGTACGGTGATTGCACAGCTGGCAGAAGCCTGCGGAAACTGCAGCACTGTATCTTTGCGTTGCTATCTCCTTGTTTCCCAGTGTGCTTCGCAGACTCTAGCCGCGGGGCGATTTGCTGAATAAGCAGCGTGACCCTCCGTGCGGACAAATCTCTCGCGTTTGAGCCCCCGTAGCTGATCCTCGTGCGATGGAAATCCTTCCTCTAGGTTTTGGAGCACCCCAATTTTGCTGGAAATTCCTAACAAGATAGCTTTTAGCCTTTCTAACTCATCATTCTCCCGCACAGTGATGCGGTACACGGGGGTAATGCACTCCCTTCGCCGCCATCTTCCTCGGAAACATAAAAATAATTGAATTTTTAACTCAAAACTGATAATAAGGAACCCAAATAATAAGCTATGATTGCTAGATATCCTAAAATAGAAGTTTAAAGAAAATAGGTGAAAGTTTTAAAATTCAAACCAAATGAAGAGTGAGCCTTTATTTTATAATCTACCTATTTAACATTTGAAACCCTAAGAATTATGAGGGTGTCTAAAAGCTTCTTTTCCTCATATAAATCAGTAGAAAACATTTCAAAAGTCATATATATGGGGAGGCAGCCACTTTATAAAACAGTCCAGAAGCACCTCAAAAGGTTAAAGGTACATTATGTAGTAACTCTACCTCTAAGGATATAATCATGATAAATGAAACATATGTTGTCGCAAAGTCTTATATATGAATGTTCATAGCAGCATTATTCATAATAGTAAAAAAAAAACAGGACAACCCAGATGTGCACTACTGATGAATGAACAAAGAAAATGTGGTATATCCATAAAATTAATATTTTCTACCATGAAAGTTCTGATACATACTACAAAATGGATAGACTTTAAAACATTATGCTAAGTGAAAGAAGCCAGACAAAAAAAGGCTTCTTATTTTAAAATCCATTGAAATGTCCAGAATCAGGCAAATCTATAAACAGAAATTAGGTTATTTGTTGTGTAGGGCTGGGGAACAGGACAGGCTGAAGGAATAGGAAATAACTCCTAATTGGCATTAGTATGTACAGAGTTCCTGTTTAAGACAATGAAAATATTCTCCAACTGATGATGGTGATGGCTGTACAACTCTATCAAAATCATTGAATTATACACTTTAAATTACATGTAAGTTGTGCATTGATCAAAACCAAATGGTATATGAATATATGAATTAATCTCAATAAAGATATTATTTAAAAAATACAGCAGATGCAATTTTAGCTTCACCTGGGTTTTTTAAAAAGCTATCCTAAAACACATTTTTTTTTTTTTAGTTTTAGGTGGACACAATACCTTTATTTTATTTTTACGTAGTGCTGAGGATCGAACCCAGTGCCTCATGCATGCCAGGCGAGCGTGCTACCACTTGAGCCACATCCTCAACCCTAAAACACATTTTTAAAATTCATTTGTCAGAATAATTGAGCTGCCTAGCATTTTGCCAAGTTAAGGGCCAGACATGATGAACCTAGAGTAATCATGGAAAAACTGCAGCCCTTAGAGAGAGTTCTGTTTGATGTGAGTTGTGATGTGTCAGCACAAAGGAAAGACAATGCCACAAAGAAAGTCTTATGGCCTTTTGTTTTCTCTATCTTCTGCCATGGAGAAGTATCCTAATTCAGTGATGAGACAAATGTCAAAAAACTTACACATAAGCTGATTTTTATCAATCCTGAAAATTTAACTTCCCATTTGTTCACTAAGCTATAACCACACAGGTCTTCCTAATATGTTTTGATGCATTCAAGATACCTTGGGCCCTTCATACCTGCTATTCTCTTTGAGTCCTCACTCATCCTCAGGTCTCTGCCCAGCAGGCTCTGTACCATACACCTTGTCTCTCATTACTGTTTTATTTTCTCACAACACATGAAATTCTCATGTGTTTATCAATTCTTTCTTTTTCTGTCTCTTATTATGTTCCATAAGGACAGACACTCTGCCTCTCTTGTTCTCCAATACAGATCTGAACCTACAACACTTCTGGACAGGCAGTAGGTACTTGACAGATATTCTTTGAGTAAATGATCTCCATGGTACAAGTCATATCCAACTTCCATAAACAACAGCTGAAAGGTCAATCTCTGTGCCTTGACATCACACCTTTTCCAGGAGTCCAAGGGCACTGACACACTGCAGATCAGTTTATAGCCACCTCCTGGCTGAAAGGGCAGTGGCTCATACTGGAAACACAGTTGGCCCCTAAGGACTTCCCGTGCTTTCAGACTGATCTTCCCTCACCCTGGTCCCAGGTCAAATGGCGGGGCATGTTCAGGAGCCTCTCCCTGTGGGTTTATAAATAAGTCTGCCCTCATGGCTGGTTTTAGGCTGGCCCACATGGCATCTTGCCCTCAGTTTGCTCAGTTAATAGGACTGGTCCCAGAAAGATCAGCAAACCATCATGCAGAGAACAATCCAGGACAACTGGGGTATAAGAGGCCACACAAATAACAGTTCAACCCATCATGCCCCAGGGTTAGGAAATGTCCATTCTTACTAGAATTGCTACGTGATTTATTGTTCTTGTATGTCTGTCATTTAAATCAAGTGGATACCTAAAACATTAGACTATTTACAACCTTTGTCACTTAGTTCTTCACAAATTAATGAGTGCTGTTACAATTTTCAATTAATGCTCAGTTTGTCTCTATTTGGTGTATGTTTAAATATGCAGTACCACTGAATAGTTAGTTGAGAATAAGTTAAGGAACGTGTCTCAAAGGTCCGATTCCTTCCACACTTCATTAGGTCCTCGTGAAACCTTGCATTAATGATTGGGCCAAATCTGAGAAGACAGTCATCACATGGAAGAAATTAGAATTTTGTTAAGTATGTGTGTCCAATATAAAAATCAAAAAGTGAGCCAGGTGCGATAGCATACACCAGTAATCCCAGCAACTAGGGAGGCTGAGGCAGGCAGATTGCAAGTTCAAGGCCATACTAAGCAACTTAGCAAGACCCTGTCTCAAAATAAAAGAATAAGAAGGACATGGGTTATAGCTTGGTGGTGGAGAGCCCCAGGACCACAAAAAAAAAAAAGAAAGAAAAGAAAAGAAAAGAAAAAAGAGAAAGTCTAAAGGACAGAGAGACCTTGTTTTTCAAAAGCTTAAAAATCAATCCAACAGTTATATTCTAAAACTGAGAGAATTAAGAAAACAAGGCAATAGAATGAATTTTTTCAGATTAGGCATGAGAAAAATGTAAACTTTTTTTTTTCAATGAGGGTGTAGAACCCAGCACTTGACTTATGCTATGCAAGTGCTCTACCACTGAGCTGCACCCCTGGTTCTTAATCTTTCCTCTTGATAAAAGGTTTTTAAATGTGGAATAAGAAAATAATCATGGGCAATATTAAATGCAGCAATAGGAACATAAATGGAGCATTATTATTAATAAAAAAGGATTAAACTCTAGATTTTAATTATATTATTTTAGTAACATGTTACTGTTTTCCTCTGGAGGGAATCTGATACCATGGATTGGGAAGGCTCAAGACCTAGGTCTTCCAGTTCCTGGTTATGGACTTAATCTGGCATAATCCCGCTGAGATTTGGTTTCTTCACGGGTAAAATGGGGACAACACACACCTGTCTCCTAGGATTATTGTAAGCCTTTATGGCATACAATGCACATGTAGTTCTAAATAGGATGACAGCACAGGCCATCCACTTTTTCCCCCCTCTTTGCTTATATGTCCTGTTTTCCTAAAAGAATCTATTTTAAATATTTCCATTTCAAACTCTTAAGTCTTTCTTGGTAGAAATATTTCTCTCTTTTAATTTCGCAAGGTTAAGAAAAACAATCTACTACAAACTAATGAAGCAGGTATATAAGAAAATGAACACAAGCTATCGTTTTGTATGTCAAAACTGTGCTTCTGGGATGTTACATGTGGTGCATTAAAATAGAAAAATATAGAATTTCACATAGGCATAGATCCTTAAAAATCAACTACACTTATAATATGACCTACAAATTTTAGTCAATATACTAAATAAAAACATTGTTTAAAAATCAAGAAGTCTTATAACTCAATAGTGTTGATTTTGAGGGAAGAACTTCCACTTCAATCTTTGTGAACTTTATTTATAAACCATACAATACTGAGGAATGCACAATGTTGTTTTTATTGTAATATTCTGTTGGCTTCTAGGATGAATTGGTGATGTCATCAAATTAAAAATCACTCAACATATTAAAATACAAATCTTTATTCACTGGAATTTAATTTGAAATGCACATGTAAAGTCTGTCAGCTTTCTAAGAAGTTATAACAACATACATAATAGACATTAGGTCAACAAATAAAACAAACAAAATTTTTAGAAGTCTCCCCACAATTTCATCTTCCAGACTTTGGGGGGTAGTAGTAGAAATTAATATCCAACTTTTCCCAGTCATATTCAGAATTTTCCTGCTCCCTAGGGGGAAAAAAGAGAAAAGTATCCACAAGTGAACACATTCATAATCTAGATTCTTTCCGCTCAACCTAATATTTGCATTATTAAAATACAGTGATGAAGATATGTCTTCTAGGGAATACTTTGTACCTATTTGTAACCAAACATGAATTAAAATATTTTCCCCCAATTCACTTCCACCATGTCATGGTCATCATGGTTGGTCTATATGACAAATGCTGAACTTCCTTTCATTCTAAAGAAGAGAAACAGCTCTTTTCACATCATCAGCAGTTTACTTATGAAAGATCTTCAGTTATTTATCACTTAAGCATTTTATTGGCATTTATGAAGTTGCCATTCCTCTAGCTTGTACAGTTGGTATTACCAGGAAATGAGGATTTGAAGACATGGAAAAGATAGGTAATGACCAAAAAAAAAAATGTTTTCCCTGATGTTTGTGATCACACCCAGGACCTCACACCTACTGGGCAAGTGCTCTACCACTGAGCCATGCCATCAGCCCAAAATTAAAAACAACAATAAAAAGTCTTTCTTTCTTTGACCTTTCCTCAAGTTCTTCCTTCATGTTTTGGTCACTGAATAGGACATCAAATGCTTCATTTCCTCCACGTCTCTGAATTGAACTCACCTGAATCAATCCCAGGTAGTAGTAGGTAAGGAGCTCCTTATTTGTTTTTGTTTTTTTCTCCCTCAGTCTGCTCTTGCCAGGCCAAGTACATTCAGCACAGGTGGTCTCCTAGCAACCTTGGCTCCTGTGTCAAAGCACATTAAAAGGTTTAATTGGACCTTGAGGTACTGGAGGTAGTGGAGGGGAGGGGAGCCTGCCTGCAGAAACTCTAAAATAACTTTCAAAAGTAGACAGGAAGGAGATGTTGAAGAGTGGACTTTGGAAAAAATGGGACATTTTAATTTCATTTCATCAGACTGTATGGCTAAAACCTAACATTTAATAGAAACATTCAGCTGACTTCTAGAGTTTTCCTGGCAGGGCATACATTCGCAATTTTTAAAGAAAAAAATTCCTAAAAAAATATTTTAAAACAAATGCTTCAATATCTTCGTGGCAAAACAATACACACACACACACACAAAGAAAATTTCTGTAATGTAAGAAAGTAAGTAACTCATCAGATTGTATCACTGATTTTTAAGTATTATAAGTTTTAGGATTTTGTATCACTTTCAGAAATAAAAAAAATGGAAGAGTGAGTTTTTAACAACAGTCTTTAAAATATGACTGCTATATCCCTCAACCAATTCTCCTTTGGCTAATCTATGCTAATTGAGACAGAGCTGGGAGGGCCCCATTCCCCAACTCCTGCCTAACACAAACTTCTTTCAAAAAACATGTTTCCACCAATGACCAGATTCAGGACCTGTTGATTCCTCATCCACACTTTCCCACAACCTCCACAAGAGCAGTATGCCTGAACTTGACCTCTATATGACCTTCCTGAAGTAGGGGTTACTGGCACCTCAACTGTTTTTTTTCCCAGCCTATTGCAGAAGACCCAGTGCACAGGAGCAGATCCCCAGTGTCAAGTGCTGCTCCCAGTGCTGAGAACAAAGAACTGATAAGACATGTGCCTGCAGGAGCCCACCTTTTTGTCTGTATAAGCCCACCCTTGCTTCTACAAGAGTGCACCTGAAATCCCAAACCCCTGTGCTACTCTTTTTATGCTCAGTAAAGCCTCATTCCCATGGTGTTGCTTCCCTCTTCATCATTTCTGTCTTAAATAGGGCAAAATAAGTCTAAGCTGAGCTGGTAACAGGAATGGCATGTCTTAAATATAAAGACTTTGTGCTCAAAAGCCTTCACTGCAGTCTTTTTTGCCTTGCCCTGCCCCCCACACCACACCCTTTCCTGGTAAGACTTTTTTTTTAATTTAATTTAATTTTTTTAATCAATTGAAGTACAGATTGAATAATCCTGATCCCAAATGATTGGGACCAGAAGTGTTGCAGATTTCTGAGTTTTCCAGATTTGGAATTGTTGTATATACAGAATGATATATCTTAGGGATGGGACCCAGGTCTAAACTAGACATTCACTTATGTTTCATAGCCTGAAATGTAATTTCATACAATATTTTTAGTGCACCTGTGGTTTGACTGCAACCCATTGTATGAGGTCAAGTGTGGAATGTTCCATTGGTGTCACGTTGGTGTTCAAAAAGTTTCACACTTTGGAGCATTTTGGATTTGAGGTTTTTGGATTAGTAATGCTTAATATGTAATATTATACATATAGAAAAGTAGATAAAACATAATTGAGTAAGTGAATAATAAGTCATAAGTCAATAAACCACAAACTTAAGATTATTACAAGATAAACACATACATCATATCCATCAGGCATATCCACTGTGTCATTTTCATTATAGGAAAAAAATTAAAAGCAACAATAAGAAAACTGGCTAAATAAACTATGAGTTCACCACAAATGGAATATCATTGTCCATTCAAATGATGATTATTATCAAATAAGATCATGTAAATGCTACTTAGAAAATATTTAAGTGTGATTATAACTCATAGCCACCCATTACACTGCTAAGTACAACCTCTAAAGTAACATCAGTCTATCTGTACCAGGACACACATCCAAACATCATTCATAATATCTTCAACTTGGAAACAACCCAAGTGCCTATTAGTAGTAGGTAACCTGCAGCATAGTCACACAATGAAATATTACACAGTAATGAAAATTAAACTATGGCTACAAAACAGGAATCTCACAAACATACTATTCTATTTTTTAAAAGCAACGAACAAGAGAAAACACACCACTTAAGTACTTTTGTATAAAGTAGAAAAACAAGTTAAAGGGCATGGTTCAGGGTGTATGTCTGAGTTGCCATAGTATCAGTGGTAAATTATCAAGAAAAAAACAAGATTGGTGGCCATAAAATCAGGATCATGGTTCCTAAGTGAGGGCAGGGGAAGGGAAAGGCTGGAGCTTCATTTCTTATTCTGTATGGCTACCCTGGCAATCACTTTCAACTGTTTGTTAAACTGTGGGTAGAAGTTTTATGTGCTCTTCATAATAGAAATAATAATTTTTAAAAGAGAGGAGAGAAATACATACAAACATCAGTATGATCCTACCAGTTAAGATTGGGTGAAGCTGTTCTTATTCCTCATGCCCTTTCTTTTAGAAGGTGGTTGTCTCTATTATATCAGAAACTACAGAAAGTGGTCCTATTGCTCCTGGTCTTCTTCCCTCTTCATATATTTATTTTTTAATTTTTTATTTATTTTTTGGTACCAGAGGTTGAACCCACGGGTGATTAAGCCATTGAGCCACACCCCCAGTCCTTTTATGTTTTATTTTGAGACAGGATCTCTAAGTTGCTGAGGCTGGACTAGAACTTGTCATCCTCCTGTCTCAGCCTCCAGATTGCAGGTGTTTGCTACCACATTTGGCTCCTCTCCATTTATTTAAAAGTAATTTATCCTGATTGTAACTTTCTCTAAGCAATTATTTTAACAAACGTGAATCAAATAAAAATTACATTTGTCAATGGAACATTTTAATGAGAATGTGTAATTTATATGCTCAACAACACAAATCTTTCACTGAAGGACACATTCCTGTCTCATTCGAAGTGCTCATTAAAAACAGGAATTTGGGTAATTCCTGTTTGGTTCTTCCCCTTGTTACTACGTATGAATCATTGGAAAGCACAAGTTTATATCATTCCAAATTTGTTAACAAACGCAGATTTTACTGATGATTAAAATTGTAAGTATCACAATACTCTTTAAAAAAATTTTTTTGTGGTTGTAGATGGACAGCAAGCCTTTATTTATTTATTTGTTTGTTTGTTTGTTTTTATGTGGTGCTGAGGATCAAACCCAGTGCCTCACACATGCTAAGCAAGTGTTCTGCCACTGAGCTACAGCCCCAGACCAATACTTTGATTTACATTCATTTTGACAGCTAGAATCTCAGTAATCAAGTGGTATTTCTTCAGGATGTAAGGGAAATTCTTTCCGTAAGGGAAGCTATTTAATAGCAGAAATTTTCAGGAAAAAAAAATATTTCCTAGTGTTTTTATCTAATAAAATGTGCATCAAAAATATGCATAGAGTTCAAACAAATTAGAAGACTTTAAAAACTATTTTAGAACTTATTAAATGTGAATCTCTCAAGACATTGGTTTCATCTTGAATGCAGAATTTTAACATCATAGTTAATTACAGGTATGGACCATAGTTGTGGTCCATACCTGTAATCCCGGCTACTCAAGAGGCTGAGGCAAGAGGATAACAAAGTTCAGGCTATCCTGGGAAACACAGGGAGACCCTGTCTCAAAAGAAAATAAAAGGGGAGGTGGGTGTAGCTCAGTGGTAGAGCACTCATGTGCAAGGCCCTGGGTTCAATCTCTAGTACCAAAAAAATAAAAATAAATAAGCATAAAAATAAAATACATCTAAGTGACATGACTTTCAATTTCTGCTATAACATGCTTGGTTATTCTGGGACAAGTGTACCTTATATTGAAATTTCACATGATCACGTTTTCCCCTCTCATTTGAATGTGGCTCCCTCTCTTTTCCTCATTTCCTGAGGCCACTGTGAGTCAATTTATTATTTTACTTATTTATTTAGGCACTGGGGATTGAACCGAGGGGCACTTTACCATTGAACTACCAACCCAGTTCTTTTTATTATTTATTTTGAGACAGGGTCTCCCTAAATTGCCCAGGCTGAACTTGGACTTGCATTCTTCCTTGTTCAGCCTCCAGAGTAGCTGGGATCACAGGGAATGCCACATACTCTGGCCCAGTTCATTATTTTATAGAAGGTCATATTGAAAGTAGAATCTCTCATCTAGTTTTTAAAACTTTACTTTTTTCTTAACTTCATGAAGATTTAGGTCCAAATAATCTAATTCAAATTGACCTGTTCATTGTTTATTGGACAGCTGAGTAGTGACATCTCACACAGTAAGCTAGACAGTAAGCTAGACAGGTAGACAGGTGGAGAGTAGCAATAACTCTTGGTTTCTAGGAGCTGGACTTCATGGTATTCCTTGTTCCTCACTCGGCCACCAGCCCTTGCCTTTGTAAGCTTTATTATCTTATTATTTTTGTATTAAAATGTTTTCCAAATCAGTCCCAACTCCTGGGACTACAGGAATAGTATGTTTTCTAAATGGCTTGATCTCCTGGGGGCAAAACAAACAACAATGACAACATTTATCATATAAAAGTATTACTAGTTTCCTTTTCTCCATTTCTTTCCATCCTTACCATGTCCCTTTATTAGATGTGGACTTTTGGTCAAGACAAAGAACAGAACATACTTAGGAAAATCTCTTTTGCAATCAAAAGAATAATACTTTTCACTGAGTTCAAGTTTATAGTCTTAATGGTATATGTTACATTACAAAAATATTTTCTTTTTTCAAATGAGGTTACTTTGGAAAGAAACTGTAATACAATGGAAATTGATCGTAGTGAAAAGTAACTATCCACATAATTAATACCCACTCTTCTTCTTTGGTCCTGGCTACTTTCTGTAAATGTGAACTGATTGTTGAACAATGGATGGATTGTCAAACAATGACCTCTCTGGGCCCAGAGGTTTCAGAATTTGACAGAACATCTTTATAACAGTGAGCCATTAATTTATTCACATGAAAACAGTCTGCGCTTTGTCCCTGGGACATTCCCTAGACCACAGCTACAAGTTCACTGTCTAGCAATAAGGTTAACTAAAAGTACAGTTTCTTATTTTCTATTTGTATTATCTAATTTATTATTGTTTGTTATTGATGTTTTTGCTCTTGTTTACAACCACTGGTGAACTTATACCTGACAAGTTTCTCCCATGAATCCTCTGAAAATTAACTAGACACAATGAGAATGCTCCCAGGAATTGAATAAAGGTCCAGAATCAAACTAAGATTTGAATCTCAGGTATGCCACTTATCATGAGATCTTTGGCAAGTTATATTAACTGTTTATTTCTTAGAACTTGTTTAAACTGAGGATGACAAAAGTCCAATTTCATAGGATAATGGAAGAATTAAATGAGATAAGACTTCTGCCTAGAAAGCAAGCAATTACTAAGCATTGGTAATATTGTTAATTACATTCTAGCCTGCTACCTACTAAATTGTACCCCTTGAATGAAATATTCTCAGGCTTTTTTTTAGCATTTTAACATACAGATCTATCAAACTTCTACTCATCTTTTTCATTCTCAATGTTACCTCCTCTGGGATCCATTCCAACCACCTCAGAATTTATTTCCCATTTTTCTATAACAAATAACACTATGTTATATCCATTTCCATGCACTACACCATGGACAATTGCTGTCTTTCTAGAAGTTGGGAACAGGCTTGTCCATCCTGAATCCTAGTCACAGTCTCTGGCAATAATTACTTCTCAGCTAGTATCAACTTAAAAGCTGCACTTAAGGTAGAAGATTTTTTGGAAAACTGAAAGTTAATTTTGTTAAAATGACAATCACAATTAAAAAAACATATATGTAAATGTAAAAATAAAACCCCAGTGTCAAGTGCTTTCATCTTATTTCCACTTGGAACATGTCTCCCTTTCCCATAAAGATTATGTTCAATAAAATTGTCTTCTTAAAACTTGTGAAATCACAGGAAAATTTTGTTGATGCTGTTGCTTTTCTTGTTTTTTTGTTTTTTGGGGATTTTTTGCTTGAATTAAGAAACTAAGTCAAATTGTTGGAAGGCAACAACAATGTGGCAGAAGACCTGCACGGATTCAGGATAGGAGTGTCCTTCTAGGATGGCCACTGCTCCTATAGCATAATGAAGATGTTCCCTCATTAAGCTCCTCAAATTTGAGTAAATTGGGAGTTTGTTGAAAAATATGCATATTCAATGGTAAATGGATTTTGAGTGTTCTGTAAGTCCCTGACATTTAGTTCAAGTTTCATTTTCTGAACAAATCAAAGTGCCATTAAATTGTGCCCAAAGCTGAATTGTATCAGAAAGAAAATTTTAATATGACTCTGAGAAATTTATTTATCAGTGCCATGATCCTTGTATGAGAGAAAGCTTGAATGAGAATAAACAAACAGCATATGTATTTGAATGATTGCAGCCCTAATTTTTATACTTTGTTTCCTGATTAGAAATGATTTCAAGGTGATTTTCCTTTCTCCAGCTAAGAGAAACCATAGTAAAATTTGAAGTAAAAAAAGAAATGTTGGCAACAGAAATGACATTTGATCTTTCATAAACTTCTCATTTAGCAAATGAGGCCCAGAGACATATAGAGGTCACAAAGAGTTCGCAAAATACACCTATTGGCAAATATTTACATTCATAATAAATTAGATTCTGTGTTTCATCAGACTTGGCTATTGGGAAAGAGTCTACCATCTCCCAACATCATTGATTCCAGCCAATGTAAGAACAGAAAGTCTGGAATAAAGTAAATCACAAACAAAAACTGGAAAAATTGGCAGGTCAAGGTCATAAGGAAAAAACTTGTCAAAATAAATTTTAAATGTTTTGTCCCAGATGGTCAGTCCTCAAGGTGGGAGGGGGAGAGAATGTAGGATCTGGAGCCGTATGGAACTGCTTTTAGATCCTGGCTTTTGCACTGTTAGCTCTGCAGCCTTGGACAAGGCACTTGACCTCAGAAGCTACTTCATCCAGAGAGCAGAGATGACAACATTTGTCTTGCATGGGTCTGAAAGGTTTTAATTCAAAACTAAAGTTAAGCCCACACACACTTTGAATTCCATTTCATAAAACTTCATGAGGTGGGTTATTAATACCTCTGCTTCCTTAATCAAAAGATCTAAGCCCAGAGAGTTAGCCATTCTATCCAAATGTCCTATCACACATTTAGCAAGAGGTGACCAAGGATTTGGATGGAGATGTGTTTGCATCCAGAGCCCACAGCCTCAGCCATTGTAGTTTCACAGCACTGGTAAGAACTCAAGCCAAGAGCCCAGCACGCTGCCTGCTAATCCATAAACAGTGCTTTAAGGGAGCAGCACAGTCAGCCAACTGTGATGAAGGATGGAGCGACTCAGACTGATGAGTGGAAACCAACAATCCTTAAGACATGGAAAGCCCTCAGAAATTGTGACAAATACATAGTCGGAAACAGCAGAGCACTGGCCTGCCTAGCTGTACTCACAAGAGTCCCTGATTGCCTATAGGCCCCAGGGGAAGGCAGGACTGGAATCACTGTTTCTCATTTCTCAGACTGAATCTCTCATAATTTTTCCATGTCAATGCCTATCAGTTTTGACTTTCCCAAGCCATCTATGGCCATGCTTCAAATGTTTCAAGTCAATGCTCTGGGCCTAACATGAACTATTTTTCCATACATGAACAAAAGTATCCCCTTAATCATCAACAACTAGGAGTCCTGCAGGCTGAGATTGTGCATTGCCCCTAAAATGCATGAATTACTCAGTTATGGGCACATGACATTTAGAGATATTCTGGTATCAAAATAAACGCAATGTTATCAAACTTATCTGTGCAAATTTCCCAACCCTCTCCATGAATCACAGCTGTAGCAAAGCCATACGAAATGCCCAGAGCCCTGACCGGGGAACAGAGGTTTTCTGACAGAACCCCAACACAGAGGCACCAACCAAATCTGTCTTTCAAGAGATACAAAGAAACAGAAATGGGAATGGGTGTTGAGGGCCACAGCCGAGTCGGAATGACGATGTTGAGGGCCATAGCGAAGTCGGGATGACGCATGGCATTTTTGCCAGAAGTAGTGGTTGAGAGGTGATGCTAGTGAGCCATTAAGATGATGACTTTTGAGTTCTGGCGGAGTTCCCGGAGTTCCTGTTGAGTTCCACTTGAGCTCTCGCGGGGATTCCTGGAGAGTTCCCATTGGTTGGGGAAGTGCCGGAGGAGGGATATTTCTGGTTGCTGGTTCCTGGAGGCAGCGCATGGCGTTTGGGAGAATTCCCGGGGAGCGTGTGTGGAGTGTGCTGGTGGAGTTCAGAAATAAAGTTTGTTCCTGCTTCAGTGGCTCGTGATTTGTGCCCAGCCAGACTGCGGCAAATGGTGGTGGGGGGGGGGGATTTGTTAGATTGGTGGGGGTTTCATCTTCAGAACTTAGCTGTTAGAAGTGTACTCCCTGGTTTGGGGTCAAGGAACAGAGAGTAGAGAATCTCTGAACATGTTTGCGTTCTCAAGATCATTTACCCACATACCCTTCTGCAGAGATTCATGGCTACAATCTTTTAATGCTTTCTAGGTTCAGAAATGATTCTTCAAACCAGCTGGATTTCATGTTAAGTCAAGCTTAGTTGAGAAAGTAGATGGCTTGAAGAACAAAATTTCAAGTTTCAATCAAAGACTATGCCCTCCTTTAGAAAAGAAGGAGCTTCCAACAAAGTGGGTGCTCAATCATTTTTTTTTCTTTTTGACAGGGGGGATGAGGTATGACATTGAGATATTGTTCTTCTATGCCTCACAAAGTTGTTACTTTGAAGATGACACCCAAGGAGAGGCCCTGAAAAACACCAAATCATGAGCAAGCCCATTCTGGCTCTTTACCAGAGTTGTAAATAAAATGGCTTCTTTCTCCATATTAAAAGGCTATGAGCCCCTTCCTGGCCTACCTCTGTATCTTTCACATAGTAGGAAATAAGTGTGTCTTTGCAAAATGAAAGCTTACCAAGGACAATACAAATCTCATATCTCCTGATTCACAGGGCCCGCAAGAAGCAGGTACCTCAGAAACTTTCCTTTCTGTCCTAGTTAGACACAGAATGGAATCAAATTTGGCGAGGCAGGAACCAATCTTTTGGAACCATAGAAGCACACTAAAAGAAAAACTTTAGAATGCTGATTATAACAGAGCAGGTAAGTTTATGAAAAGCAATAGCTTATTCTCTGAAAGGTTTCTGGAGCTTCCTATCATCATTAAGCTTAATTGTAGCCTTAATGTCCTGATCTGCTAATACCCCATCTTCCACCCACCCATCCTCTGTGTTGCATGGCTTATGAGTTTGAATATGAAACAAGTGAGAGATGATCAGGAAGATTTAAGAAAATTTTGAAGGAGGATTCTATAAATAACTTTAAGATAGCTTTCGCTATACTTAGCCACTTACATACATTATGAGTAAACTGGACAACCCAGTAAAATAGGTAATTATTCCCATTTCATGAGGGTGGACACTGGAACTCAGAGTAATTGATTTCTGCTTGCCATCATACAACTTATAAGTGGTCCAAACCAGGAATGTATATGCCCCATTCCAAGTCATTATAATATCTCCGTTACACATTCTATCTGGAAGCCTGAGGCACATGTTTAGGAACTGAATATATATAAGCAAAGTAGAAAGCTATGCTAGTCTGTGGTCCTGCAGAAGGACTGCAGTGTCAGGTTTCAGCTCAGCTCACAAGGAGCAAGCAACGTGTCTGTCTCTCTGGACTCTAGGACTCTCTTTTCCAAGCACAGTGACCTGCTTTGCAGGACTCTCAGAAGCAGTGGTTATAAAAGAAGACTGCAGACACAAAGCCTTTGGCTAAAAAGCAAGAAAGCAATGGCCCCATGCAAAGAGACAGCACCCTCTCTCACCCAAACCTGGAATGTGGAACAACAAGGGCCCATGTCTCCCATCCAACCTCTCTCCCCCCAACACCCACCTCTTCATGTTACTTTTCAAATGTGAAACTTCTCTGTGAAATTCTGTTTGGAGAGGAAACCAAGGAGACAGGAGTACCAAATCTGCCACAGGGATTAGTCAAGTAATTTATATATAGTATTATTAATCCCTTGCTTCTTCTTCTGCTTTTATTTAGCCAGAAAGGAAATGAAAGGCATGAGATTCTAATCAATTAATATTTCTCATAATCCACCTTATAAAACTTGCTGAGATATTGAAATGCAGGAAATGGAAAGGGGCTTTGTGAGTCTTAACCTTCTTCTAACAGAAGCAACAAGAGTCCCACTTAACTTTCCTCCTATACCAATATTTTAAAATGCTATAGTTTAAAAGAAAGAAAGAAAGAAAAAACAGCACTTACTGTTCAGGGGTTTAGTAAGCAAAGTCCAAAGTCAAGAAAATGATCTCTCTTTCTGGTGAAAAATACCTTACACTCTTGGTGGATCAGGAGCTCACTGGGCTGTTATTAATAACTGGCTTAGAGCTTTATGAAGAAACATGAGCCAGAATGTCATGGAGGAGGCAAGTGGAAAGGAACTGACAGACACAGGTGGAATAAATTATGGCAAAAATATCCCATACAGCAGCTCAAATAAGCCACCAGGAGGGAATCAGCTTCTCCATGATCAATAGGCCCTGATGTTAAGTGCTCTGAGTTCCACAGCCAACCTACAAAAATACCCTTCATATTGAAAACACAATGGTTATACTCTGCTCTGCTGATCACTCCTTTTCTGTAGATAACTGAATATATTTTTAAGTGTGTACATTTGCCTTATTTATTTTGACTCCCATTTTCAAAATGTATCCGCAAAGGGATTTTCAAATGTACATTATCACTTTTTAAAAATTTGTTTACCTCTTAGCTCATTAGCCTCCCTTCCTCCAGGATCCTTAAATTATTCCTGGAAAAGTACAGTGTGTGGGGGATGAGGGGAGTGGGCCTGGGGTTGGTGCCATTCATAACAGGAAACCTGCAAAACTGATGTGGTAGAAACAGGAGTAACACTCATGACCTGGCTTCTGATCTGCAGTGACTTCTTTTGAAAAGCTACACTTTAAAAATTTTCAAAACTGTATCTCCTCCCTCCACAGTCCCTCCACTGACATCAGATCGTTCAGATCACTAATAATGTATCTTTAGACCTAAATGACAGTGAGCACTGGCTCTGTCATGTTACAAAGAAAATTGACACTTAGACAAAAGTTATTGAACTATATTGAGGTGCATCATATGTCCTGAATGGAGCCATGGTTGTGAAAATTGCTTCATTTTTAAGCTCCACTTGCCTGTTACCGTAGCACAGGTCTAACAACTCCATTTTTTTCAAATTAAACCATTTTTCAATGACACACTGTGGGAAAGCCTTTCATTATTTTTTTAAAATTTTTTTCTCAGTGGACCACTTTAGAAATCTTGACTGTCTACTGAATGTATGTACAGCTGTGCATTAATGATGATGTGAAATGCATTGCCAGGTGATTCCCTTGCTGTGCAAACATTATGGACGGTACTTTCACAAACCGAATGCTACATACAGGTCAATCATTAGACGAGGCCTTGAGATGTGAGTAAAAACTTTGCCTCTAACACCCATTTTTGTTGCCAAAGGCAGATCTCTCACTTTTATTAAATTTCAAAAACAGTCATAGTTAAAAACTGCCATTGAATAATTAAATATCAGAAATGAAAAAAAAAAAAAAAACAACCAAAAACATTGCATGGAGCCAAGTGTGTGGTATATATCTGTAATCCTAGAGACTTGGGAGGCTGAGGCTGGCAAATTCAAGACCAGCCTCAGCAACTAAGTGAGGCTCTAAGTAAGTTAGTGAGACCATGATTCAAAATAAAATAAAAAGGGCTAGAGATTTGGCTCAGCGGTAAAATCCTCTGGGTTTAATCCCCAGTACCAAAGAAAAAGGTAGGGGGTTTGGGGGAAGGAAGGAATAAAGAACATTGCATGGAATTATGTATTCAAGCTGTTTTCAAGATGTTGGTTTTGTACAACTCTCCCACTCCTGGGTATTTTCCCAAAAGATCTAAAATCAGCATGCCACTGTGACCCAGCCACATAGTGTTTTAGCAGCACAATTGACAATAGCTAAATTATGGAATCAACCCAGATGTCCATCGCTACATAAACAGATTAAGAAATTGTGAGATATATATATGCAATATATAGACATATAATAACACACAATTGAGTTCTACTCAGCCATTAAAAAGAATGAAATAATTATGGCATTTTCCAGTAGATAAAATGGAAATGGAGAATATTATGCTTAGTGAAATTAGTCAAACTTAAACTCAAAGGTCGAATGTTTTCTCTCATATGCAGAAACTAGAGTAAAATAAAAGAAAGTGGGTGGAAAGGGTATGATTACACAAGGAACCAATCAAATACGAATTAATAGATGAGTGGAAGGAAGTCTAGTAGCCTAGAGGCAGGAGAAAGTGGAGAAGGACTGGTGAAGAGAGGGGGAAGGAAAAGGAGGGTCAGGAATGGAAATTGACTTCCATGCATGTATGAGTTTGTCGGGATGAACCCAACTACTATGTACACCTATAAAGCTCTAATAAAAATTTTTTAAAAAATAAGTTGATTTGGGGTTTTTTTATTAAGCAGAACTGAGCTTGAAAGATGTATGTTGAATGAAGGAATTGGTGAACCTGAGTAAGAAAACTAAGGAAGGGTTGGGGATGTAGCTCAGTAGTACAGCACTTGTCCAGTCTGTGTGAAGCCCTGGGTTCAATGCTGAAGTTTGGGGAGGCTAGTTCATATTTCCTTAGCAGAATACACAGGATTCCTTGTGATTGAGCTTTCCTTCAGGAAAGAAGACAGATTATTGCAGAAACATGTATCCAAAGTGAAGGCTACTGGCAATTTGTAATGAAAGGACTGTCCTTTGGCAATAATATTTACCAAGAAAATAACTTCCTGTCTTTCATCAGCACAATATTTTTAAAGAGATGAGAATGTGTTTGTGATGGCTGATGTAGTCGGGAGGAACTGACAAGAATGGTCATCTAATGCTATTGCCCTGCCTGGCTCAATTTTGGCCCAGTTACCATTTCAGTGCAAGTTGGGGGGCCTTCTTGTGGATGATTTAAGTGTGGATCTCAGAAGCAGACAATTTTAGATCTGACAGATACGTTAACACAGTTCCAAAGTGGGAACTTGAGAAGTGTGAAATACATCAGCAATTCTTAACAAATCAAAGCACTCCAAAGGAGATTATATCAAACTCAGAAAAATGTGGAAAGGTGATATTACATCTTTTAGATGCAGCATTTGCACACCACTGCTTCCAGGAAAATTAAGTCAGTTTTGAAGAATGCAATTTTGTTTGCATTTTCAGAATATGAACATTGAAAGAGAAAGATGGAGATATTGCAAGTTAAGTTAACTTCTACCATCAGAAATTAATATTGTAGCAATCTTGATGCTGAAAAACTATGTGTCTTTACTTGGATATAAGGTGTCCCCTAAAGCTTCTATGTCAATGCAAGAATGATCAGAGGTAAAAATGATTGGATTGTGAGAGCTGTGACCTAATCAGTCCATCCTTGGAGCCACACCATTATGTTGACCTTGCCTTATATATTACCTTGATTCATGTCATGTTGCCCAACTTGAAGCGATGCATTGTACACCTGAAAGGCTTCCACAATGAGTCACAACCAACCAGTAGAGAGAAAGACCATCAATGTAAAAAGTACCCCAAATGTGCCCAAAGTTGAACCTTGTATTTCAACAAAATTGAAAATCCACAGAAAAATAAAGACTAATGTTGTCCCTAAATCTAGTTCTTCAGCTCAGACATATTTATTGGTGTCTCACTATAATACTTGGATAAATGTAGATTATTTCTTCAGAAGCCTTCATTATTGGTGTACCAGGGACTTCCCAGCTACTATGTGAATTCAATTCTTCTCTCCTTTTCCTCCCTTCCTCCCTCCCTCTTTTCCTCCCTTCCTCCCTTCCTTCCTTCTTATTTCTAGGGCTAGGAAGTAAAGCCAGGGCCTTACATATGCTAGGGGTAAGCACTACCACTAAGCTATATTTCCAGCCCTACCCAAATGCTATTATGGTCCCAAAGTTCTATGAGGTGAACCCCAAGCATAATGACAGCAATAACACATCCCAACTAAAACCTCAGAATCCTGTGGGACTCCTTTCATAAGCAAAGGGAAGCCCCCACCATGCCAATCCTTTTATCTATAGAAATCTGTAAAGGGGAACAAAAACATTCCACACTCAAACCTGCCCACCCAGGGACGCCACCAGGGACACTCAGGGGTCACTCCAGGGAAACCGGGCTGTGCGAAATAACCACACAAGAAACAGAAATACCTTTTTCTTTGGGAGGTGCTGTGACGGCTCCTCTGACCTTAAGGGTCCACAGAAAGAGAGAGAACAAGAACTCTTGCATGCTGACCCCTTTTATTGAGGAGAAGCCATTCAAATGAGGCAAGGGGTCAGGTTTCTAGGGGCTGAGTCTAGCTTCATGATGTCCACTGTCAGCAGGTTGACTGACAGCTAGGAAGGCCACACCCAAGGGCAGAGAAAGAGAAGGGGACACACAAAGGGCGTTTCCATGGAACATTCTATCTCAAACAGGGCAAGGGGTAATATCACAAAGGAACAGGTAAGCTTAGCCCCACCCATGGGGCTGCAAGAAGGCATGCCTAGGCAGGAAGACACATTTGGTTGCATTAATTCTACCCTCAAGATCTATAGCTACTTAAAAGCAACCAGATCATCAGGGCGATGACCGACAGTGTCTCAAACCAATCAGGAGAGGAAAAATGCTGGTCACATGACATGGCAGCCTCCCACAGGGAATAAATGAGAGGACATTGTCTTGACTTCAACTCTACCATGATGTCAGTTATTCCAATCCAGTTGCCCAGAGCTTAAAATTCTTAAACTCATAAACTTATCCTTGGTTTAGAGCAACTTTTTACCAGTTTCTCATTTGGGAGGCTGGTATATAAAATACTCTTGTCTTCTTGCAGAATTAGAATATTCTGTTGGCATCTGTATCACTGTCTTTTCCAAGACTCACTTCTTCTTTTCCATCATTAAAAACTCTTGATACCCATCCCCTCCATTGTGAAAGTTTTAGTAATAAAATCTGTCACGGTGGTGCTGTTTGTATTCCCAGTGGCTAGGGAGGCTGAGACAGGAGAACAGCCTGTTCAAAGTCAGACTCAGAAATGTGGGGAGAATGTTTTTAAATGAAATTTAAAATGGGGCTGAGGATGTAACTTAGTGGTGGAGAACCCCTGGGTTCAATCCCTGATGCCACACACACACACACACACACACACACAAATAATCCCTGAAAGAAAAAAAAATCTTAAGCATATACAAAAGTAGAAAATAGTATAATCAGATTTTGGCAATTGATATATTGCTCACTTTAGTTCTTTTATATACACAATCATTTGTCCATCGTCCTCATGAGCTATTTTTAAAGCAAACCCGAAATATGTTATCATAGCCTCCCTAAGTATTTATTAACCTTAAAAAAATACAGATCTTTGAAAAATGTTATTTTTTAATAAACAGATAATAAATATATATGATGAATTTGGTCTGTTTATTATCTGTCTAGAAAAAAATAACATTTTTAAAGATCTGTATAGCAATAAAAAGAAAAAAAATAACAAGGGAGGTTAGAGAAACTTAAGAATTCTCATAAATCATCCAAGAGTTGATTCATCTCAAACCTGCTGAGTATTCTGTAAAAGGTTCTACCTTTTTCCAGAATACTCTGGTACTTCCCAGGCAACCCTGACACCTCCCTGTTGGCTCTACTGAGTAAGGAGAAAGTTCCCCCAGGGACAAAATCTGCCTAAAGCTATGGAGAAAAGTATCATGAGAAGCTTGGAATCTTCCTAAAATGCAGGATTGAGCTTCCCCGAAGCTTCAATCTAGGTACCTGTCACTTCTCATGGATCTGTAGCCTAGAATCTCATCTAGAAATAGCCATTGCCTAGGATAAAAACCTTTAAAAAAGTAAGTAATCATAATGCCATTATGATTATCTAGAAATGAAATAACAATTTTTTCAATAAAATTAATAACAATTCTTCAATATCGATATCAATTTGAGAACTGTTCTATCCATTCTCCCTTTGATCCAGACATCCTTTGGCCATGCAGGTACCAAAATAAACATAGACAGGCTTCTTTGCTCTAGAGCATACGTCCCCTGCACAAATACATATGCAAGTAAGTCAGGTACCTCTTTCAAACAAAGTTCACAGGCTTCCTTCAATCTGAAACAAATCATCCCCTTTCCTCTGTGTTCCTATATCCCCAACAGCTTCTGAGGGATTTCACGGAGGCTGCCAAGGGTCATTGCCTAAAATTACTTAAATTGCCTAAAATCTGTCAGGCTGTCTCACAATGGACACAACCACCTTGTTCCCACATTTTTTTTTTCTCCATTAAGTAGCTAAGAACACGTGTTCTGGAAACCGGACTGTCTGGTTTTGACACTTACCACATGATTCCAACAAGTTAGTTAAACTTCATAAAATGCAGTTTACAGACAAAGAGAAATGGGATAAGGGGAAGGCAATTTAGTCTAGACTGCTTGAGAAGGAGGATAGCGAAGAGAAAAACGATTGATCACCCAGTGGAGCTCCTCAAGCTCCCTTGTAATGTCCCTACATTTGTGTCTGTGCAATGAACTTCTGGCATCTCGTCCTAGCTGATTTAGGATGATGGAGAGAGAAGCTAAAGGTAGGGTAGTATGGAAAGCAATACAAAAACCATGCTGCCTCAGACATACACATACCCAAGCTCCTGAAGGGAGTGTGCCCAGGTCAAGCCATTGCATTTGGCATGAGACCCTTCCCACAAGAGCAGCTGCTTCAGCTGTCTTGAAAGTACCAAGGGAGACTCATCCCCTTGTCCTTCACTATGTCCAAATCCACCACTGCATTTGGAATGGGACTTGCAAGCATCACAGATATTGATAAAGGAGCCTCCACTGACCCCTCAGACCCAGAGATATGCTACAAACTGACTCAGAAAGGCTCATGAGAACCAATTGTTAAATATACAGGAACTTTGTGAGCTTATAGCTAAACATAGACACTTAAATACTAAATTATATAGAATTGCATTAAAAATATATTAAAAACAAAAGTAATAAATACTCAAAGCACCCACTTTCTAATTATTTTACTTTTATTGTGCTCTTAAGGTTATTTATATGAAATATATCATCTTCATGGAGGAAAAGCTATACAACGGTGTGCTACTGCCCAAGACAGTCACAGTGGGGAGAATTTACACTATAAATTTGGCAAGCAATACCAATCAGGGCCATTCTCCCAGAGATCAGGACTCTTAAACACCTGTCATCACATCTGTCTGACTCATCTCTATACATAGGAGCACATCCTCAACTCGGCCTGCTATATATTTAGTTTGGGGATATTAGGGACAAATTAGATGATAGCACAGAGAAGAGACTCCAGGAACATTTCAATCCTGTTTCATCTCTTGACCAAACTTGAGACAAGATTGCTTGATATTTCACTTTCCTTTTATTAGCTAGACTTGTGCTAGGAATTTCTGGCTTAGGCCTCTCCTAACTGGCCTTCAATTTCCACATCTCCTTCCCAAACACACACAAGAACTGGCTATATCAAGCTTCCCTCATTCCTTAAATACACTATGCAAAGGAATTGCAAACTTAAAAGTGCCTATGTGTCATCCTGTAATAATTGTGGTGAGCAGAATAGCTCTGAAGAGGAATAGGTATTCTCTGCTTTTCCAGGTATAATTATTGCTCAGCCCCAGTGGAGAGTACAATGTGGCCACGATGCCTTCTTTTTTTCAAGATACATTAGGAGACTATTTTTTAAAACATAAATTGCCCTTATTTTAAAGTATAAAGTATTTCAAATTATCATGATCACTTTAAATAAGCTAAACCAAATAATGGTGAAATATTTAGCCCCCAAGCACCTGATGCAAATCTTGAGGGATATGTCACATGCCTGAGGCCCACCTGATTTCACCATGGAAACTCATGAACCTCACTGGCACACCTTATCAAGCATGGGGTGGCCACTTGTCATGGCTTTGCTGCCTCAGGCTTGTGCAGAAGACACTTAAGCACAACCTGGAAAACCCAAATGTGGTGCCTATTCTTCCTGGGGGATCACCTTCAACCAGTGAAGAAAAGAAGTTGGTGCATCCAAGTTCCAGAAGCCTGATCCTCTAGTGGGACAATACTGAAATATGTTCTATGTGACTCCTTGGGGCTACCCACTGGAGTTGAGCACAAGTTGCTAACTTTGTTAATCAACCAGCTCATTCACTTAGGCCTCACCTATTTCCAAGAATTACTTCACTTACAAGCTTCCTGTGCCCAACTTCCGGTCTCGTGGAGTTTGCTTCCAGGGAACCCAGTTACCAGTTATATTCCTTATTCCAGTTTTCACCCACGCCTCTCCTTCTGTCCTAAAGACTTTTCCTCAAAATCTTCCCTGTTCTCAAGAATCCATCAAAAATCAATTGTTGCAAGTCTTCTTTGACCCTTCCTTTCTCCCAATGCTCTCCCTGCACTGGTTCCCCAAATCCAACACTTACTGCATTCATAAACTGTGAGCTCCGAAAGAGAAAGCTTTCTCATGCCCTGCAGCACTCCCTGTACTGTGCTCAATGGCTGATGCAACCAGTGTTTTCAAAGCATTTGTAGAAGGAATGGAGTGGCATTGGAAAGAGTGAAGAAGTCAATACAAGGAATTTTATACCCTAAAGTTTTGAAACATGATCATCGGATCATAAAGACACCATTCTCATTCATATTTTATAGATGGGAAAACTGAAGTTTAGGAGACTGGACTTAGACCAGACTTGAACTCACAGGATGCTGTCTACTGTACAGCTGCCTGACACCTTCTTCCGTCTTCATGCCCAAGGTTAGAACTGACCAGTTGGAGTAGCATGCACTTGAGCATGCATTTACCAGTAGTGGGAACAGGCAAAGCTACTTGGGGGGAGAAAAGTAGGGCAATTTAAACAAACCAAAAACCTTTGATTTGAATTTATGTAGTTGCCCTGGAATGTGGCTCAGATACATTTAAAGAGAAGAAACCTAAATCCACAGAGAACTTAAAACAAACTTCTGCTAAATTTCAGGCGTTGCAATTTTCTTGATCTTTGGAGTTCAATTTGGGTCACTTACACTTTTTACTATTTTCCTATTATGGTCATTTCCCCCCTCTGCCTTCTGGAACATGTGGAGAATGTTGATAATAAGTTGCAATATCAATGTCTACTAATTCATCTTCTCTTTCACTTTAGTCTTTTAAAAAAAACAATAATCATCTAAAAATCTTGGGTAACTAATAATCTAGAAAATTGCTTTAGATTATTACAGGTTGAGAATCCCCAATATACAAATCTGAAATATGAGATGTTCCAAATTCCAAAATATTTTGAATGACAAACTGATGCCCCAAGTAGAAAATACTATTTTGTTTCATGTACTTTAAAATATTGTATAAAATTCCCATCTGGCTGTGTGTAAGGTGTATATGAATTACAGAAGAATCTGTACTTAGACTTGAATCTTATCCCAAGATATACCATTTATATGCAGGTATTCTAAAATCTGAATTAATCATTAACCTGAGATACTTCTAGTCCCAAGCATTTCAGATAAGGTATACTCAACCTGTAGTAGAGTTTCGTAAAATAGGATCTTTGGGAAAAGATCTAAATATATTTATTTCATAGCACTCAATGCACTATAAAATTAGGGATGATGTGTAAGAAAATTTCAAAGGAGAGGAATTCAATGTTACATGTCAAAATACACATCAGACACAAACCATAATATGCACTAATTTCTTCCTCCATTTCTAAAGAGAAAGTTAAATAACATAAGCCTGGATTAGATATTGGTGATAAAAAATTCTTGCACACTTCTTTAAAATTTATAAGCCTATACATTAAAACAAGGACCAAGATTACCTTAAAAGTTTTACACAGAAACAAAGATGCTGTAAACCAACTATTTCGATTTTAGAAGTACCATGTGGACACACAGACTTTGAAATATATTTAAAAAATGACTTGGAAGGCTTAGACAGGAGGATTTCACATTCAAGTTCAGTCTCAGCAATTTAGTGAGACCCTATCTCAAAATAAAAAATAAAAAGGGCTGGGAGTGTAGCTCCGTGCTAGAGAGCCCGAGTTCTATCCTCAATACTACAACAACAACATTGTTGTATCTAACATCTATTCCTACAGTAAATGACTTTAAAGGGAAAAAAAAGCATACTTGCAGCTTTAAGTTATGTGCTGCTTTAGAATTTTTATTTATTTTTACTAGTGCTGAGGATCAAACTCAGGGCCTCTAACATGCTAGACAAGTGCTGTACCACTAAGCTATACCCCCAAGTCCTGTTAAAGTACTCTAAATGCTGTTTTCTTCAATTTTACTTGAGATGAGAATAGCCATCTCCATCATACAGAATACTGAAGATGGTGGATGAAGTCAAGACTGAATTTGTAAATCCTGGGAAATCTCCTGATCAATATTATCACCAAGTCACATTAAACCTAGCTGTCTTGTCATTTGGTCATTTCAGTTTTCCTGACCAAATTAAAAATTCACTGCATTAAAAATGGAATCTTGCTTACACCAAAGTGAGTCAAGATTTACACAAGTTGAATTTACTTTTATACAGAAAAAGGGCCTAGATTTAAATAGTTTGCACTTGCAAGAGGGTATCATAAATAAGTTGTTGAAGACTATTCCTAAGAGAGAATCCTGCTAAATTGTGCATTTTCTCCCCAGAATGTGGACTCTAATTGATATGGGCTTACAACTGCCAAACAATACTTCCCACCCCACCCCCATGCCAATGTGTATAAACATCATTCCAAATATTCACTCTGTGTTTCTTCCTGAATGAATGGATGTGGGACCAGTCCATGTTATGTTTGAAGGATTGTGCTGTACTTTCAAACCAATTTTCTCCTTTTGGCAAGGCATATAAATCATGTTATTTTATAGGTAAGAAAATTAAGCCCAAGAGAGTTTAAGTAACTGGGCCAGTAAAAGAATGGACACTTAAACCTCAAACCCAGAATTGATTGATTCTTCCTACAAAGTAGGAGGCAAAAACTATATTGTACAATTTAAACTTTTAAGAATAAGCTCAATAATACACCAACAGTGACATCCAAAGCCCAAGTATATGCAGTTGTGTGTCAACTAATGACAGGGAATGACATTCAGGGAAATTCACTGGTAGGCAATGTTATTATGAGAACATGAGAGATTGTAATCACACCATCACTCTGTGTAGCCTCCTAATGCAATCCAGAGATGCTAAACACAAGATGCATGAGGCTGTTGCCCGCGTAACATGACATATTGTTTTATAGTATGCTTTTGTAAGTAGTTCATTTTCTTAAAAAATGATAAATATATAAAGCAGTAATAGTCATTTATCACATATTATGCACTGTTCATACTGCGTTTGTGTTTGACTAGTAGCACAGGTTTATTTACACCAGCATCACCACATACACTGAGTAATGCACACAGCATGACAAATGACAGCTGCAACGTCACTAAGCAATGGGAATTTTTCAGCTCTATTGTAGTCTTGAGGGACTGTTACATAGGCAGTTCCTCATTGATTGATGTGGCATGTGACTACACATGCCTGTGTATATGTGACATTTTGAGAGTAGGTTATCCTTTCCATTTCATAATCTCCTAGGGTTACTGCTTTAAAGAAATACAGAACAGAAGAGCACAAAAATCTTCAGTGCAAGGATCAATGGATTTTCAAAACTCCAGTACTTTAATTTAACCACACCAGCCCCGTTCATCCTATTTTCCCTAAGGCAGCATTTAGTGTGTATAATCTATGTTGGATATCTGCCAGAAGCAACAGGGATGTGTTTGTTTTCCAACCCAAAGAATGGGGGGGGGGGGAGAGGGAAGGAGGGATAAATAGATAGATAGGGCTTAAGGCTCAAGAGGTACATTTTAAAAAATTATCTTTATTTAGGTTTCTGATTCAGCACACGTATCAAAGACTAATAAACATAAAGTAAATAAGACATTAGTTGGAAATCTTACATCTCTCTAAACTCCGTCCAAGAATGTCAAGATTGCCACTATTACCAGAACCCCAACATAGTCAAGTTGTAGACAAGCCACCATGAGCAACACAGAGTGTGCACGGATATGCAGAGGGAAAAGGCCTGCTAGCTGGCTCTCCTCTTTCCCCTGTTGACCTCTTTTGTTTTGACAGTCCACTTTTGCTTTCCAGGCTAAGTTCCAAGTCAAGTCCAAAGACAACTCAGGGTCAATCTGACCACATACTTTTCCAGAGGAATGTATTATTCTTAACATGTTGTGCCTGCAACTTTGTTTTTGGCAGGATGAAGTTCAGACTGAGATGTACGGTACAATCTAGATGACGGTGCAGACTAAGTCAAAAAAGTAAAGTTGAGCAGTAGCCTGAGTTAAGGCATGAATGCACACACGCACTCCTGCACACACAGCACCGTGCTATCGTGAGCACAGGTTCCTTCAACTGCCTGCCAAGAGGCAATCTAGACATAGCAGTTAATCACAACTGCTAAGCATTCTGGAAAATGTACGCCAAAACTTTATGCTAACATGTTTTATCAAACACACACAGAGAAAAAAGAGAGAAGAAAAATTAAAAATCAAAACCCCTAAAACCCCTTAATCTCTCTTACAATGGCTCTTGAGCATGGAACTCGTGTAGCAGCGTCAATGGCTGGCTCTTTAATAATTTGGAAATAAAAATGTTTTACTATGCATTTCTTTGGTAGTCATGACTACAAAGTTTTCAGTGTAGGTTACCTATGAGATAGGAACTAGACAGAAGATTTGAGTGACACATACTTCTTCTGTACTGATAAATATTAAGCTCTCAAAGCACAAGTGTCTATGCTTTTTCTTGCCTTACGTTACGGGAAAGCAAGGCTCTGTGCAGGGAAAGTTCATATCTACCTAACAAAGGGTGATGCACATTTTTTCCCCTACAATTGAAGAGTTAACAATTCACATTATAGATGATTTCTGGTCGAATCAGAAGCCAATCACAAGGCACAGCAGTACTTGGTGTCAAAGCCACGTTCTGGTCACATTCATTCCATGGTTGCTAGTCAGAATCTCAGGAGCTCAGAACTGAAAACTCCTTCCAATCAAAGGAGTACGTAAAATTCAATCTTAAATACTCCCACCATCTACCAAATTTCTAGAATTCTGTCTAGAATGCCAGCATGCTTGATAATAGAAAGCAGTTCAGAGCCCAGAGTTGTCAGGTATTAGGTAGGTTAATTTGGTTTTGTAGAAAAGGCATGGTAATCTGGCAACAGAGTACTTATTCTATTAGCAGCACAGTGGTAGCCAAGGGTCTCTGTCAGCAAGACAGGAAATAAAGCTACTGAAGCTACTGTTGCTCCCTCCACCTGCAGGATGGCTACTGATTTTACAAAGACCTACTAGGACCAAAAGCAGATTTGCGTGTCTGAGTGGGCAACAAAATGGCAGGAAGCACATTCAGCCCCCATGAGAACTTCCCAGCCTAGGTAAGTCCATTTCCCACAGGGGAGGGGGCTTCTGCCTCTATGGGCTCAGGATCTGAATCTTACCAGTCCCGGGTGGCAAAAGAGTTGCCAAGAAATTGTCCTAACTGATACTGCCCAACCATTAGCAGCTCCACATGAGGTCATGAAACACTTTAAAATGACATGAAACATCATAAATTCAAAATAGTAGTGTTTGTTCTATGAGTTCTGAATGTCCACGGGGAGAAACAACTAGATTTATGTTGAAAAGTGCTGTTTGAAGGAGCTATATTTTAAAGTGAAATGGTGAGTCTAGGGGAACCAGCAGTACATTTCTTCAGAGGTCTGAATGTCAAGAACTTATCTGTCAAAGGCATTTATCAGGAAATGTCTGGTCACTCCAAGTGCTTTTTCATTCACCATATGGCAATATTTTAACCTTTGTGCTTTCAGGAGGTAACGAAATTGAAAGGAAACCGAGGGAAGATCATTATATTAGGGGCTTTTCTTATTTGAGCACAAGACACCATCCAACAGCATTGAAATGTACAATCTCATAAAAGATTCTTGTAAACATGTATTTCCCATAAGAAAAACAAAGAACTGTACCGTGAAGGCAAAATCAGTTTGCCTACTCTCAGAATTCCTTGGAATGGTAATAATGTACCAGAAGGATCAGTGAGCTGTTGGGGAAATCCCCAGTTTGACATGGCCCAGACAGATCATATTAAAAACCTAAAGCCTCAATAATAAATGCCAAACTTCCCCATGTTTGAGAACTGCACTATGATCATGTATATAACAGACATATAAATAAAATTTTTACAGATCAACGATTTCTTCCTAACAATTAGGGATGACATTCTCGGTTTGGGGGTAGAAGCAGGAAGAAGTGAAAAAAATCTTTTTGTTGCTTTTACTCTCAAGTTCTTAAATGCTAGTCAAACACTATTATCCAATAACACTTTTTTTTTTCATTCTTTTAACTCATTAAATATGCATTCGAAGGCAAAAATGGAAGTTTCTATACTGTACAATATTAAATATCTACAACATCATGGTTCCTTATTTTTAGGAGTGTGTGTAATAAGGAGTTAGGTATTAGAGATGGTTGTCACAAAACATGAACTCTTAAAAATTACTGATAAATTAATATTCAGTTCTCTGATTATATCCGCCAGATAACACGTTCTCATCATAAAATATACATTCTCTAGTAAGTTATTTTCATCCACAGCATATATAAATATGCAAACACAGGAGATAAAAAGCACTTTACTACCAAAGTACAAATTAGTAACTGCTGAAAAACAAAAAGAAAGATGGACCAAGTATTAAGAAAAGAGTGAGGCCGTGTTCCACGTCAAAGTGAAACCAAATGGTTTATTTCTGCTAAATGAATGGAAATAATGTATTCAGAATATATTTCTTTGTACACCGTACTTGCTTATACTGGGCAAAATAAGCAGTCCTCAGTGCTAACGTACCACTTTCCTCTACATGTCTTTTCTTTCTGCCAAGCAATACAGTATTTTGTGGCCATTTTGCCAAGACAGTCTTCTAATGGCAGAGAGTATTTTCTAATAGCATTTTGAACCTTTAAAATATTTGTTCAAATTCTATCTCAGGAGAACACAAATAAAGAATAGGAGGGGAAATCACACTGGTTGGGTTACAATCACCTTGCCCTCTGTACCAGGAATCAAAGAGCACAATCTAATCAGCCACTGAGACCACCCGAGGTTGGACACTCATGTTAGACTCATGTTAGAGGGGCCAGTTTAGATAGATTAGCATTAAGGATAAAGGGAAGAATCACATTTTATTATGTAAGAATTATCCAGCCCACTATGTGGAGAAGATTTAGCCATGTGATTCATTCTTTAGACTGTTTTACAAAAAACATGGATGTCAAATTACATTGAAAATAACCTACAAAAGATTTCCTGTAGAAAGCTCTACTAAACAGTGTGTGTCTTGGGCACTGATTCTTCTAACTTCCCACTCTACATTGAAAGTCAGATTTTTCAAAGGTGTGAACTGTAGTGCTGAATTCTTGGTAGGTTTGGTAAACACCATAATAATTGGACAGGGGGTAATAACAGCTCAGTAATTTTCTGCAGATTCATGGAAAAAAATATAAAAAATATATGGCTTTAAACAAACTTCACAAATATCTTAAATGATTACATAGAATAGGGTTCCTCTTTGAAATATTATCTCAGTGAAAATATTAAATTCTTTCCATCTTTCTCACCTTATTAGCTACCTTTCTTCTCTTCCTTTGTGTGGTTATACAGATTGCCTGGCTGGCATGCATTAGGCTCTGGACTCAAACACTCTATCATTGAGAATCATCCCCAGTTCCTTCCCCACCCACCCTTTTTGTTTTGAAGATAGGGTCTCACTAAGTTGACAAAGCTGGCCTTGAGCTTGTGATTCATTCTCCTGCTTCAGCCTCCTAAATGTCTGGGATTACAAGTGTGGGCCACCATGCCAACTCGTATTAGCTACCTTTTTGACTGGCCTATTAGTCAACTATATAACAAATTCTACAGGGGAAAAAAAAAAACAAACTCCTCCCCTTAATGGAATTAGGACCAGATACAGTTTAAGCTTCCTTCTAATACTAGGAGAGAATTTTCTGAGTAAAACTGGAAACAGGATTAACTTCTGGGGGACTATAAAGGGTTAGTGACTTGTAAAGGTGCATACAACAAATATTTTCAGGCATCATGGCAACCAACAGTAATTCTTTATGGCAAGGAACTGGTCAGAGTTCAGTGGAGGCACTGGCCACACTACAAGTTACATTCCACACAGGGCAATTTTTCACAGGAAGTAAGTTGAAGTTTTGCATCCTGGGAAGGAGTCTAATTTTAACATTAGAACTTTGTGCCAAGCTACCGGAAGTTATCTGCAGTTTAAGGTGAACTGATGGGGAGAGATGGGAAGAAAGGCGAATGTTTAAGGGCATCAATTATAGCCTCTGAAGAGGACCATCTGGTACCACCATTAGAAGTGCTGCTTCCCACCCCCACAGACACTTACTGTGATACCATGGGACGTTCCCATGTGTTGCACGTGAAGACCCGGGGAATTGTAGTAAGACATTCCGGCTCTAGTCAATGAAGTTGGTGGCGTGAAACCAACCGTGTGACTTGCATATGATAGACCTGAAATATAGCAACAAATTAAGTATCATCTCTAACTTAATTAAGTATTAGTATCTTCAACCATCTACATTTTAAAATGCAGATGGTCTCAAAAAACAAAAACAGATGAGGCAGAGGGCTCACTAAACAGCATGCTGGATAACAAGAGATATAAAAAGTCAAGCCCTGGAACAGAACAAAAAGCTCACAGAAATAACCCCACAGAAATAACCTCACACATATACCATCAACTGATCTATGAAAAGCATACCAAGAACACACAATAGGGAAAGGACAGTTTTGGCAACAAAAATGGGAAAACTGGAAAGCCACATGCAAAAGAATATATATTTATATTACACCACACAGAAATCAATTCAAAATGGATTAAAGATTTAAAATTTAAGACCAAAAACTATAAATGCCCTAGAAGAAAAATAATCAACAGAGTGACAAGTCAACCTACAAAATGGGAGAAAATACCTGCAAACCACATATCTGATAAGGGATCCAGAATACATAAGGAACTTCTATACTCAATGGTGAACAACAACAACAACAACAAAAAAAATAAAACTAAAGAGCAAATAACTCAATTTAAAAAAAGAGCAAAGGGAGTGTTGTTCAGTGGTAAAGCCTATCATATGTGAAGCCCTGGGTTTGATTCCCAGCACCACCATAACAAATAAAATAAAATAAAATACATAAAACGGAGGAATTGAACTCGCATTTCTTCAAAGAAATACAAATGGTTGGTAAGTATATGAAAAGATGCTCAATGTCACTAATCATCAGGGAAAAACAAATCAAAACCACAATTAATATTTTACACTTACTAGGATGGCTATTATTTTAAAAAATGAAGTCTTGGCAAGAATGTGGAGAAACTGTATTGTTGGTGAGAATAAAATGAAGCCATCACTACAGAAAATGGTATGGAGATGCCCCCTGCCATCAAATGAAAACAGAATTGTCCCTGAAAACCAGGAATTAAGAATGGAAATCAGTATCTCAGAGAGAGATTTGCATTCCCATGTTCCACATAGCATTACTGACAACAGTCTAGATGCAGAAACAACTTAACTGGATGAGTTCATAAGGAAAAATGTGGTAGACACAAAAGATATTATTCCCTCCAAAAGAAGGAGATCCTATTATAAGTGATAACACAAATGAACCTAGAACACCCTATGCTAAGTGAAATAACACAGTCACAGAAAGATACTCCATGGTTCCAATTATCTGTGGAATCTAAAATAGTCAAACTAAAAGACAGAGACAGGAAGGTGGTTGCTAGCGACTGGGGAGAAAGAGGAGAAAAGGCAGAATTGCTGTTCAACAGAAATAAAGTTTCTCTTAAGCAAGGTGAATAAGCGTAGAGTCACTGTGCAACATTATACAACAAAGGATCTGTTCATGGGAGTGTGGATAGGAACTCCCTGTCAACTGCTTTGTGCCTGTGATCCTCCACTACATGCCAAGCCAATGGATTCTACTTCTGCTTTTCTGAATGACATGAAAGGGAGAAGCTGCTAAGGATGCTTGTCGTACTCTTTTTGCTTCCACAATAGACATTCAGCCACCAAAGCTCTTCCCTCAGTTGTCCCACAACAGGACTTTGCTGTGCCTTCAACACCTAATGACAAGGGCTTGCTGTGTTTCTTGTTTATCAATAAGTGGTGCTTTCTGTTTGACATGTTTCCATTTCTAATTGTGGATTTTTGATTCACCTTTGCAAAATGAAGGTCTGAGGAAAAGCACAAATCTTTTGGCGCCAAGTAGTCCCTATGATGCTTACAGGTATCACAAGGGCATCTTTCAGCTGGGAAAGGGGAGAAGAGGTTGCCTTTAAATAGGCAACTTCTACTTCTTATGAAAAGTGGTAAATTTAAGAGGAAAGTATACAAAAGTGGTTCTTTATCCCCAAATAGAGCAAGAGGTTCATTAACAAGAAAGAAAAACATAACATCCCAGCCTGTTTTCTAGTACTACTAGGTTAACTTTTCTGAAAAGTAATTATATTAAATCATCGACTTGATATGATAAGTCACATCTCCAAAGACTATTTTCTCACCTAACTGGGGGACCAGGGGTGTAATTTTCTAGCTGCCATAAAGTACTGTGTGTTTGTCCCCAAACTGCCTTTCATGTTCTAAGTCAGTATTTTCAACGTGCATATAAAAATCTTGCTTGCCTTACCCCAAACCAAATAAAGAGCTTGAGCCAGGCACAGTGGAACATGTGTGTAATCAGTGATTCGGGAGGCTGAGGAAGGAAGATGAAAAGTTCAAGACCAGCCTCTGCAACTTAGCGAGACCATGTCCTGAGATTAAAAACTACAAATGACTTAGCTCTGTGCCCCTTGGTTCAATACCCAATTAAAAAAAAAAAAAATTCAGGGTAGCTAATACCAGGGCAGCAAGATGAGAAGCAGAGAGATCTTTATCACTCCTCCTTCAGACCTATCTACCCATTCTGTACCCTCTGCCTGAGAATGTCTTCACTTTCCTTGCCCCTTCCTTCCCCCAAGTCAATCAGCACTTCCCCAATTCTTTGGGAGAGGTAAAAAGCCCAGATTTTAAAGCCAGACTGAAAGATTACCTTGGATTCCCAACTCTGTCACTTGGCACTGAACAACAGTGGACAAGTCACTTAATCCCATTAGGCTTTAAATTCATTAACTGGCAAGTGGGACTACTTCACAAAGTTATCATGAGGATAAAATGAGTTATTGTCATATGTATTGTTTTACCTGCTTCCCCAGGTCCTGTTGTGGCTCACAGACCCTGTTGCCTCTTAGAGGCCAGAAGCCATGTCTTACTAATTTTTGTTTTCCCTTAAATGCTAATGATCAAACATCTCAACCTCTTGCCCAGGAATATAATAAAATATAAAAATCCAAAACAAAACCAAAAAAACCCTAGATTGAAATTGCAAACTGCAAAAACTGGCTCAGGCATAGCTTAATGAGGAAGGCACCATCTGAGAAATGCATCCTTAGGCAATTTCACTATTGCATGAGCATCATAGAGGGTGCTTACACAAACTAAGACATAATGTCATCATTGACAGAAACATCTTTATTTTGTGCCTATTTCTTTTAGTGATCAAACTGTTTTAGTTCTGGTGTTTAGGAGCTCTTGTAGTCAGACACCCCACTCCCATTTTGTCTTTTGAGCACCTCCTTACCCTATTGTACTACCAGGTGCCCCAGACCCGGAATCATCTATCACTCAAGCAGCCCATGTTCTTTTCACTAAAGAATGGAATTAGAAACCAAAGTCTGGGAGCTGGGTGTGCTCATTATTAGTGGGAACAGATCTATTTTTAGACCTCAGTATTATTCACCCCTGATTTAGGCACATCAGAACATGCTAATAGGGAATAACTTTTTCTTAGGCACCAAAAATATATGAAGAACTTGAAAAATAATTGTTGAAAAGTAACACTTCCTAAATGTAATTCACACATATAAAGCTACACGTAATCAAGAAGAGGACCTTTCATAAATTGTTCAGTAGGTATTTTTCAACCAAATTGTGAAAGAGGATGCAAAATACTTCAAAAAGCTGGTGAAAATAAAAGGTTTCCAATGTTAGCCACAATGGGGCAAGAGGAAGAAAAGCCAAAATGTTTAAAATGGAAATAAAAAGTACACAATGAAAAAAGTATAGTGTATTTCTACTAAGGAAGATATTCTTAGCACTGAGAAGCACAAATTGTTCCAGAAAAAAATAAAGAGAATTCATTTTTCCTTCTCTTGCCTGATTGCTCTGGTAGAGTTTAGAGAACTCTATTGAATAGGAGTGGTGAGAATGAATCTCCTTACCTTGTGCCTGATTTTAGAGGAAGTACTTTCAGATTTTCTCTGTTCAGTATTACATTGGCTTTGGGTTTGTCACAGATAGCCTTTATAAGTTCCTTGCATCCCTAGTTTCTCCAGTGTTTTTAACATGATTGGGTGCTGTATTCCTTAGAGGCCTTTTCTGCATCTATTGGTAATGGTCATATGATTTTTAATTCTATTGAAGATATTAATTACATTTATTGATTTGCATATACTGAACCATCATTCCTGGAATGAAGCCCACTTGATCATGGTGTATTATCTTCTTCATGTGTTTTTGAATGTGGTTTGCTAAGATTTTATTGAAGATTTTTGCATCTATGTTCATCAGGGATATTGGCTGTAGTTTTCTTTCCTTGATGCATCTTGGTCTAGTTTTGGCATCAGGGATTATACTGGTTTCTTAGAATATAATTGGGAGTGTTTCCCTCCCTTTCATTTTCATAGAATAATTTGAGGAAGACTGGGGTTATTTCTTCTGTAAATGTAGAACTCAGCTGAGGTCCTGGGCTTTCCTTTTTCAGAAGGCTGTTAATTGCTGTCTCAATTTCATTACTTATTATTGGTCTTTTTAGGTTTTGTACATCTTATCTTCCTGATTCAATTTGGGAAGGTCATATGTGTCTAGAAATTTGTCAATGTATTCTAGATTTTGCAGTTTATTGGAGCATAAATTTTGAAATAGTTTCTAATGATCCTCTGAATTTTAGAAGCATCTGTAGTAATATCTCCTTTTTCATCTCTAATTTTGTTGACTGGGTCTTTTTTGTTGTTGTTAGCTTGGCTAAGGGTTTATCAATCTTATTTATCTTTTCAAGGAACCCACTCTTTGTGGAGTTGATCCTTTTTATTTATTTATTATTTCCTATCTTCTACTGATTTTAGAATTAGTTTGTTCTTTTTCTAAGGCCTTGAGGTGGAACTGTTTTTTTTTTTTAAATGCATATATACAATGCAATAAATTTTCCTCTTAATACTGCTTTCATACTGTCCTAGAGATTTTGATATGTTGTACTTTGTTTTCATTTGTTTGTAATAATTTCTTTTCTCATTTCTTCTTTGATCCATCCTTCATTTAAAAGAATTTTAAAAATTAATTAAGAATTAATTTAATCTCCATGTGTGTGGTTTCTTTTAATTTTCTTGCTGTTGATTTCTAGTTTCATTCCATTATGGTCCAATATACTGTATGGGATTATGTCTTTTTTTTTTTTTTTTTTTTTTTTTTTTAAAA
>NW_025999864.1:2027833-2030733 GCF_001458135.2 Marmota marmota marmota
TTTTTTTTTTTTTTTTTTTTTTTTTTTTGGTATTTGCTAAGACTTACACTGTGATTAGAATGCAATCTATTTTGGAGGAGGTTTCATGAGCTGCTGAGAAGAAGGTAAATTCCACTATTTTGGGGTAAAATATTCTGTAGATGTCTATTGCTAGATCCACTTCATTATAATGTTATTTAGGTTGGATATCTCTTTGTTGATTTTATGCTTTGGTGACCTGTTCATTAGTGATGGAAGTATGTTGAAATCTTCCAGTATTATTTTTGGGATCTGTCTGGGAATTAATGTTAAGGAGTATGTACAATGTACTTGGGTGCAAGGACATTTGGTGCATATATATTAACTATAGCTATTTCTTCTTGTTGGATTGTTCCCTTTCTCAGGATATAAATGGCTCTCTGTCTCTTCTGATTTATTTTTATTTAAAATTAGCTTTATCAGATATGAGAACAGCTACTCCAGCTTGTTTTTGAACTCAGCATCTGTGTGAAACATTTTTTTTCTTTTCTTCTAACTTCAGTCTATGAGTGTCTCTTGCAAACACCATATAGATGGATCTTGTTTTTTTGATTCATTCTGCTAATCTGCATATTTTAATCAGGGAGTTGAGACGATTTCTATTCAGTTATTATGGATATATGCTTGTGGTCTGCTGTCATTTTGATTTTTTTTTTTTTTTATTTAATTCTGTCCTGGTTCTCATTTACATGATTGGTGTTCTATTGATCTTCATTCATTTGGGAGTGTAGGGGTTTCTTTTTGGGTTCCTCTGTGTGCAATTTATCTCTGAGCATTCTTTGTAGGGCTAGCTTGATTGTCATGTATTCTTTTAGTTTATCCTTGTCATGGAAGGTTTTTAATTCTTCATGGAATATGAAAGAGAGTTTTGCTGAGTACAGTGATCTTGGTTGGCAATTGTTTCCTTTTAGAGCTTGAAATACCTTATTCCATTGCCCTCCTTGATTTTAGACTCTGAGTTAAGAAGTTTGAAGTGAGCCTTATTGGTTTGATTCTAAATGTGAACTAATGTTTCTCTCTTGTGGCTTTTAATATTCTTTCCTTATTTTCTATGATAGCCATTTTGATTATGATGTGTCTTGGAGAAATTATCTTCTGGTTATGTCTATTTATGTATGTCTAACTCTTTCCTGATATGGGGAAAATTTTCTATGACTATCTTCTTGAAAATGTTCTTAATGCCTTTCACTTGTATCATGTTCTCCTCTGTCCCGGTGATTCTCAGGTTTGGTCTCTTGATGTTGTCCCAGAGTTCTTGTATATTCTGATCATGTTCTATTTTTTTTTTTTTTCCTTTGTGTATTCTGTGTACTCAAATTCATACATCCTGTCTTCAAGGCCTGGAGTTTTGTCCTTAAATGCTGAAGTTCTGTTTCCTACATAATCTAGTCTGTTGGTGATGCTTTAAAGTGAATTTTTAAATTGATTTTTTTTTTCATTTTCAAGAGTTCTGATTGTTTTCTTTTCATTATTTCTATTTCTTTATTAAAACTATTTTTCTTCTCCTGAATCTGTTCTCTTAATTCACTTGTTAGATCTTTAGTTCACTGAATATTTTGACAATCAGTTTTTTAATAATCTTTCTCTAGAATTTCCTCCACTTTCATTTCTCTGGGTTCTTTTGTTGGGGAATTGTAAATTTGGGGGGGGAATTTATTTGCTTATTTGCTTATGTTTGTGAGGTCCTAGACTTGAGCATCAGTTGCGGTGGGTTACCCTTCCTCTTTTATAGGTGTATCTTATGTGTATTTCTTTTTTATTATAGGATTTCTGTTTTTGATATATGAGTACATGTCTAAGTTCCCCTCTGGTTATTTCTCCTAAGGGTCTGCTTTGGGGTTTTTGTCTCCCCAACTATGAGGTAAAGAAATGATTAGGCTTGGGTAGGGTTAGATCAACTGTGGGGTGATGCTCATTGTTGCTTGTCTGACTTGTTCTCGGCAGCAGGGTCTCTTGAACTGTCCCAATTACTTTCCAGCCCCTCTTAAGGGAGGGGAAGCCAGGAATAGCACTAATATCAGTAATAAATGCATATAATTTTAAGATAAATGTCCAGTGTCTACTTTGACATCTGTATCCCTAATTGTCACCTATGCAGAAATGGCAGGGGCAGCATTTGATATCAGTACCAGCAATACAACTATGGGAACTAGATAGGGCATTCAACTTTAGATGCCTACTATGTCATCCACTGTATTTATAATCACATTCATAAGAATGGGGTGTGAATTGCATGAACTTTATAATTTTATTACTTAGTGGGATTACACTTTCTTAAGTAAAGAGAAAGTAAAGTGGGAAGGTGAAAGAAAGGTTGAAATATTTTAAAAAGTGAACAGAAGAGGCAAGAGAAATGTAGCAGATATCAACTGTAATATACAAGGAATACAAGATTTACTGAAAATAATAAAGAAAAAGGGAAAGTGTAGTAAAGAAAACTTGGGTGGTAGTGGGAGAAGAGAGCAAACAAGGGGAGATAAAAGGGAAAAGAAAAAATACATGAATAAACCCACAAATATAAGATCAAAATATCTCAAATCAATATATAATTGAACCCCAACTAACACAAGAACAAATAATTAGTGCAAAGGAAAGCAATTGATGTGAAAGTAAAAATTTAGGAATATACATTTTTTTTCAAAGCAATCATGCTATGAGTACACATGTAACCACACAAAATCATGCATAATGAAAAAACAGTGAACACTAATATGATGGAATGATGTTTTCAAAAAACATTTTTAAAGTTAAACTTAAAAAAAGATCATTAAAAAATAAATTTCAGAGCTGGGGATATAGCTCAGTTGGTAGAGTTCTTGCCTAGCATGCACAAAGCCCTGGGTTCAATCCCCAGCACCACCATTCCCCCCCCAACCCCCCCC
>NW_025999864.1:2030758-2072416 GCF_001458135.2 Marmota marmota marmota
CCCCCCCCCCCAAAAAAATAGATTACAAATGGGAAATGGTGAAATTAAGAGAAATTAGAAAAAAGAAATAGAAATTTCTCAAAAAAAGGAAATACAAATGGCCAACAAAGATATGAAAAAAAAAAATGTTCAACATCTCTAGCAATATAGGACATGCAAATCAAAACCACACTAAGATTTCATCTCCAGTCAGAATGGCAATTATCAGGAACACAAGAATAAATGCTGGCAAGGATATGGGGGAAAAGGTACATTCATACATTGTGGTAGGACTGCAAATTAGTACAATCACTATGGAAAGCAGCATGAGATTCCTCAAAAAACTAGGAATAGAACTACCATATGACCCTGCTATCTTACTCCTCAGTATTTATCCAAAAGAAATAAAATCAGCATACTATAGTGATACAGCCACTTCAATATTCATATTAGTTCAATTTACAATAGACAAATTGTGAAGTCAACACAAATGCCCATGAAAGCAACCAAAAAGTGTGGCATATATACAGAACGAGTGTTACTCAGCCATAAAGAAGACTGAAATAATAGCTTTTGCTGATAAATGGATGGAAAGGGAGAAAATTATGCTAAGTGAAATAAGACAGACTCAGAAAATCAAAAGCTGAATGTCTTGTCTTATGGGAAAACTAGAGCAAAATAAGAGAAAAGAAGTGGCAAGGGAGGGCATAGGATATCATAAAGACATAGGGAATACCAGTGGAGCAGGAAGAGGAAAAAGAGAGGGAGGAAAGAAACAAGGGAAAGGAATAGAAATATGGAATTTAAAAAATATCATATTATATACACATATAAATATATCTAAAAAATTTCACCTCTATGTATATATAGAAAATACCAATCAAAAATAACTATATAAAGGAGGAAAAGGAAGATCAATAGAGGAAAAGAGAGATACTGGGAGAGGAGGAGAAAAGGGAAGAAGGAAAATGGAGACTGAAACAAAATTCCTTGCATATATTATTTTGTCAAAAATGAACCCAAATACTATGTAAAATCATAATGCTCTAAGAAAAAAAATAAAATGGAAATAAGATTGTAATATTCATATTTTGCTGATCTACTATATATAGCATTGCAACATTGTCACATGAAAATGAAGTAATCTTACTACCAAATAGGAGATAAAGCCTACTTTGAGGTTATAACTTAAAATAGGATAAAAACTTTCTCATTTAGGCTATCTGAAAAACAAACCTAGATGTCATTTATTACATAGTTTAAGGGAAAACCAAACAGCTAATCTATATAAGCTAGCCCCACACTTGATGTAGGTCACACCGCTGGGACAGGAGCAGACAAAGTCAAAATTATGCGGATAGGATAAATTTTCCTAAAGAATATGTGTTATAATATAAGTAATATTCTGAACAAAGATATGACATTTGGATTTTACTTTTTTCAGTGACTGCAACATTTTTTTTAATCAACTGAAAATTACATACTTCCAAAAATTTCTTCAGGTTTAAATAACTCTAACAGGATATTAAATCATACTAAGAATCAGCATCACCATCAACTACAAAGTAGCCCTCCATTTTGCCTCTCCCTGATTCATGCCTTCCTGATTCATGTAAAAACATCAATAAATCAGTAGGTTAAAAAAAAGACCTTTTCATGGTAATGCAACCAAAAAGAGCTATTTTGGGAAAACAGAGAAGCAAACAGGAAGAGAAGAAACCTTTGGAGGGAGACTTAAGGCCACTGGAGAGAAGGAGAAATAGATTCAGGAACATCCTCTTGGCAAGAACAAGGGACAATGACCATGCCATTATCCATAAGTTAAAGTCCTTTTGGTCAGTGACAACATGCTAGCTCCAAATATACACAAGCTGCCACTTGATGTGTTACACATTTCATCTTTTGATTTTCTCCACTTAAGAAAAAGTCACAGCAGCCCAGTGCTGGGCTGGATCCCCAAAATCACAAAACCAAGCCATTTCTTTCTCATGTTCTTATTGATGGCCAATGGAATTACAGCACCATTTCCCATCCCATCATCCTTAAGAAGAGGGGTCCTTCACTTTAATTATCGTAACAGAACACATGAAACGCTGTTGCCCTACATGAAAGGTGTTTGACTGTACAAAACCTTTACACTGCTCCACTTGAAAGCAGTCACCTCACTGGATTTCACTGTGAAACTCCTCCTCCATCCCCCTCCCGGACTCCATATACTCTTTCTTCCAGTTCTGTTTAAAACATGCTTATCAACAACCACAAGAACAACGGTCTCATCATTTCAGCCACAAGCTGCAATTCCTTAGCTGACACCTGTCTTTCCTCCCCCTCCTCTGCTTCCTCTTCCTCTCTTGCTGGATTCACTTGTCCTCCTGGCCCAAAAGCCCCACACAGTGCTGGTTCTGAGCCAGACGCCCCGGGGAGGGTGCGTTCAGGTTCAGATGAAACAAGCCTGCCTTGGAGGAAAGACTCCCTCTTCTGTCCCAAGAAATAAGAACAAAGCCAGAAGCAACCTGCCAGACCCAAGTCCACTGCTTCTCCTATGGCCAGCCTACTGGGGCCCAGTCCCACTCACGAATCTTGAGAAACATCAGGAGGCAGCTCCTGCTAAGCAGAACACAGGCTGTGGAAACAGCTGTGCCCTGCCTTCTGTCTTACTGGATCTGTGACCTGTAGGTGGAGATCCTCCTAATGGCTGCTTCCCCAAGTGTAACACAGGAAAAATAATTCTTACATTATTTATTATACTGAGAATAAAAATGAGATAATGTATTTGGAACGTAGTAAAGGAACCCACAGAAGATATATTATAAGGCATCTTGGAAATCTACCCAGTAATTCTGTCCATCCACTGAGATTTAACATCACAGTCAAAGACAGTCTTCTTCTTCTTAACAGTCTTCATTTTAAAAGGTATTTCAGAGTCCAATTCCTCTAAGGTTGAAAAAAATTGAAGAAAAATACCAGCTGTCACTACAGCTTTTGTGCTTAAAATTTTCAAGTTAAGATCAGTCTTGATAGTAGCATGTTTTTGATATTTTCGAACAACACATGACTGTTATCTGTTATCTCTGTTTACTCGATTTTTATATGCTAGAAGAGAATATAATCAGGGTTGTCTATTAAACCAGAAATCATTCAATGAGATAGTGAAGACATATACTCACCGGGTGATATAGGCCTACTTGAACTTGGAGAAGGTGTGTAAGGGATTGGGCTGGACACAGTGCGAGGTCTTAATCCTTGTGCAGACATCTCATTAAAATACCTAAGAAGAGAGAAGAGGAAATGATTAGAACTGCATTTAAATCACTCTTAAGAGAGCCTCTATGAGAAAGTGTTTGGAGATCACACTGAAGTCAAAATCTGGAATGTTCAGAGTAATAATGTAGCTAGGAGACATTTATAACATGGACTCCCAAGTCACACTGCTCCACTGTTGGCAAACCTCTCTCTACAGGGGCAAAGGGAAGGGAATTCAGGATGACTTCTTAAGATGGAGGCCTGGTTACAGAGTCACATGATACACAAGGGCTATGCAGAAATTCCCCTCTTCTGTCCCAAGAAATAAAAATCCATCCATGTTTTAATGGTTGGGTGTGTGACATTTTTTCCCTTTTTTTCAGTACCGGAGATTGTACTCAGGGGCACTCAACCACTAAGCCACATCCCCACCCCTATTTTTTGTATTTTATTTAGAGACAGGGTCTCACTGAGTTGTTTAATGCCTCACTTTTGCTGAGGCGGGCTCTGAACTTGCAATCCTCCCGTCTCAGCCTCCCGAGCCATTGGGATTATAGGCGTGCACCATGTGCCTGGCTCCCAGAGGCCCTTTACTGCTGAGCTACATGTCACATCTCCAGCTCTTTTTATATTGAAACAGGATCTTGCTAAGTTGCTGAGGCTGGCTTCAAAACTTGCAAACCTCCTGCCTCAGCCTCCTTAGTCACTGGAATTACAGGCATATGCCACTGTGCCCAGCTTAATGGCTATGTCTGAATTGCAATTTGAAACTCAAAACCAAGGAAGGTCCAAAGTTTATGTCATCAAATTAAAGTTTAAAGATACATATGCCAAAGAACTGAATATCGCCTCTTTACGAGGCAAGCCATGTTTAAAACATGGCTACACATTAAAATAGATCAGAGGACATGAGTACCAAGCACCTTCAACTGGTCATGCAAAGCCACTCTTTGCTGAGTGTGACTTCCTAGATTTTAAAGTCACATCAGACATGAGAATGCTGAAATGTGATGGTGAAGAATATCAACTTTCACTATGTGAAAGTGAAATCACAAAGTGCTGAAGAGGGAAAATTTCTGCTTGAGAAACTTTTTGATAAACTTCATGGGCTTGTAGTCATGTGTGTGTGCACTCTTAACCCAAGGAAGATCTCAACCTTGATATTCAGCCAGTTCACAGAAGAAACTGAGGTGGCCACTTCTAAGCATGTTTATGGGACTTGAACAAAATCAGGCTCCTTGATTTCACAAGTATTTTAATTACATAGCCACCATTTATTCTTCCTCTTTAGAGCAGCTCACCATAGTGACACTGGGAAGGACCTCTCTTTGTATTCTACATCCAGGTAGGCAGTCACCACACCTCTTGTGGTCTGAAGTGTCATGATTTTCTTTCTCCCAAATGTGAGATCATCATTTCTAGAATGCACAGAAGTACTTATTGGGCAGCTGTACTATGGCTGGGGCAACTTGACCTACAAAAGGTAAAGCAGACTTTCTGGAGCAAATATCTGTTCTGGGAAAAAATATTCATCTGGAAGTTGGAAGTAACTTCAGTATTGTCACCACACTCAGAAGAAACTGTCCCTAGAGTATGTCTTATCCAAAATTGGGTACAGGATGCTGTGTAGGGTAACGTGGTCTGAGAATCAAGGTAGTTAATAAAGTAGTTAATAAGATGTTTGGTATTCTAGATAACATTATTAGTCAAAAGATCCTCAGGATTCCAGAGGATTTTTAGGGAAAAAGAAAATGGGGAAATGCCAGAAATGTATCAGTAAAATTTAGAATTAAAGATGACAGTTTTTGTAATATAAACTTTTCAGAAATGTTTATTCTTTTCAAATGAGAAAAAAATATTTTAAATGGGATAACCTACTATCCTCTTTTTATAAATGTCTTTTTTCTCATTTATAGACTCCCATCACAGAAAATCTTACATTTTTCTCGAAATTGTCCACAGGAAATAGATCAAAAGCTTTGGCAGCCCCCTGGATCTATGGCTTGGTGCTCATGTGGCTTAGGGTCCATACATGTGGCTTAATGCCTCACTTTTGCTGAGGCTGGCTTTGAACTCACCAACTTTGTCATCATTACTGCTACTCCTCAGACACCAGATAATCATACACTGACTGCTCAGTCGAGTTGGAGGGGCCACCAAAGAGGCTCGGTCTCACCTCTCACACTGAGATGTGATCCTAGCTCACAGAACCCTGATCCAGGGAATTTCCTTGCACAAAATTTCCTCACAGAAATGATCTGGTTCAGAGAAAAGCTAATCTCCTACCTATAGGGTTCTTGTTTTGTATTTCAATTTAGATCTATTGCTTATCTTCACAACCACTTTCCTCTGAAGTTCAGAGGAGGAGGTAGAAAAGAGAGATCTAGATGGGAGACAAAAGCTCAGACCATTTCCTCTAATTAACCAATGGATGACTCCCTCAGTTTAGCCCATTCCTAGTAAGACAGTGAGGAGGTTCAATGAATAGCCCCCTGCAGATGAAAAAAACAAAAAACAAAAAACTTTAGTTTTATTTTTAAAAGTACCATCAAAAAGGCTCAGAAGTTATCCACTGTGCTATGGCAAGTCTTTGAAATAGCCATGTGCATCTGTCTCTCCTTCAACCTACGGTAAACATTTGTTTCCTTGGGCTACACTACAGCTTGCTTATCCTTCTATGGGAATTTAGCTGTGCTTAAGCTTTATACAGCTTTAACACAGTCAACAATAAAGGCAAACTCAGCTTCCATTTCTTCCCCCACCAAATATCTTTAAATGGAATTTTTTTCTTTATTTTCTGTTTAAGGAAAGTGTCCAACCTCCTGCATTCATCCATTCTGCACATCTATTTTAATGGGGTGGCATTCGTCCTCACTGTTACCCCCTCGATGTTAATTAGATGTGCATTTAAGCCATCTAACATCACCATATCTAATAGGATACAAAGACAAGTCCTTTCTTCAGACCTCTTTTGGTTTTGTTTGTTTGTTTTAAATCTGATGACGCAGGACAAACCCACACCTTTCATCATCCATTTCTAAGCTGGACTCGCTCTCGGAGAGCTGTCGACAGAGGGCTTCTCTTCTCTCCATTTCCCTCTGCAGCTTCCTCTGCAGCCGCAAGTTCTCTTCCCTCATGTGACGTTCCTCCTCCAGATACTGGGCCATTTTCTCTGAATCTGCAAAGCCAGAGTTCTCAATTAAACCACATTTCACACAATTAGTAGCCAAATCTTAAAAAAAAAAAAAAAAGGAGAATCCAGGTCAGCTCCTACACTACAGAGAGGGCAATTACTCTGAGACAGTCTTTCTCTCTCTCATGCATACAGAAGAGATCTGAATTTGAAGTTTATTGCAAGCATCAAAATTTATCACTGATTTACATTTAGAAAAAAATACAAAAGGCAGTGCTGGGAGGTAGGCATCTTCATTTCCATTCCTTTGCATTCTAAGGAGCTTTAAGCAGAAGAGGAAATAGAATTGTAACTGAGTCTGGAGGTAATGGCTTCTCTATTGCTGGATCTGGAAGACAGGGGAGTCCAGTTAGGGAAATGGATTCTGCCACAGGATGCCCTCCAGGTACCACTTTGGCTGCTTCCTCCAGACACTGCAGATCACCTCTGGGGCCTGTCACACTTGTTAGCACAAGTATTGTCCCTGGAAAAGGAGGTGTGCAAAGAAGCACTGTGCTAGTAACGCTCAATAACAGTTAACATTCTCTTGATAAAAAACAGAAATTAACAGTAAACAAGAAAGTTTGAGACGCATAGTTGAAATATGCCTCATATGTAGTGTGTGATACTGTTGCTGTGACAGACGTTCAGTATGAGTCAGATGGCAGGTAGAGGTCTGGATACTGCCAGCACCTTTAGGGCTGGTGTCCTGCTTATGATGTACACCCAGTACACCCAGCCTCCAAGCTATACACAGGACCCAGGATGACCCAGGCAGATCCTCTTCCCCAGGATATGAAATGGGAAATTACATCACTATGAGGTCCCTGAATCTCCTTCTGCTAAGTTCCCTTGTCTTTCTGAGGTTACTGTTCATAGGATCATATCACTTTCTCAATAAAATGCAAAGCTCTCTCCTCTACTTTCTGGTTAACCTGAGATAGAATCTGCTGTAACCAAGTAAACAGAAAAATTTTAGTACAAAACTCAGTTATCTACCAATTATCTTGCTTTCTTTGTTTCTTCTTAGTCAATGGACTCAAGAAAAATAAAAATCTCCATGTTTCTCTCCTTTGAAAAACAGTTGCAAATTCAGGGATTATGTGAATGTCTCTGAGAGCTTTCTATTAGTGGTTACTACTCTGTATTATTGGCCAAGTCCAAATTAAAGAACATGGGAGGAACTGAATGCGGTGTGATGCTCTCCTACATCTGACCCTACCTGGATTCCCAGTGGCCATGAAATTTGTTTCAGCAACTCTGAAGGTCTAGCAGTTTCAGCAAATAACTTATGATGGTAACTGTTTAATGATTTCCAAGAACACAACAGTACAGAACGTTAAAAAGTTCAACATTCTTATTTTAGAATTTTTTTAAAAATTATTAAACACTATTATGTAGACTAAACACTAAATCCCCCAATTGTTTTCAATCTAGCTAGAAACCCTGCCGTCTAATCTAGACTCAAAAATCTCTTTAATTGAAGGCATGCTGGGAAAACACTTACAAAGTGCACTTTTAATATGAACAGTTTCTTTCTTCCCAAATACGAAAGTGTGCAGAATTTTTCACTTAGCTCTACTGGAAGCACAAGATGGGCCCCTGGGCTGGCTTACTGTTCCTAAGACACAAGGGTGACCATCACAACTAGTTGCCTTTCTCTAACATAAACAGAAAAGCCTCCTAGAATTGAAGACTCATTAGGTTCTCAGAACAGTTATTTAAGAGGAAGCATGTCTTTCAAACAAAAATGTCAATTATTTAGCACCTGGGGCATTAGCAGGGCAATACTGAAACAAAAATCTACAAGAATATTTCTTAAGTGAGGTAGGGTCCTACATCCCCAGGCTTGCTTGCTTGCTTATTCATTCATTCATTCTTTTTGGAGACAGGGTCTCAGTGGGAGGATTAGAAGAGTACCTGGCAATTCCACAATTCACTCAGATGCCAGAGGCACAGACAAGAACCCAGGTGGATGTCAAGGACCCAGGCATAGAGGGTGGCACCATCTCTACTGGGCTTACTTGCCCTACAGAGTCACCCACCTTCCTTCACTCCCTAGTATTCAAGGGCCACAGTTTGTATTTCCTCCATCTTTGGCTACCTCCCAAAATTTAGTCAAAAATACCATCAACTGAGGGCGACTTCCAGACAAACTTGAAAGAGGAGGCCCACAAAGGATCCTAACCTGGTCCATACATTTTGCATTCCCTTCTAATTTGATGGGTAGGAAATACCAATGCCCAGACCCCATCTGAGCCAATTAAATCAGAATCCCTGAGCATGAGAGGCCCAGCCACTGTTATAGTAAAGCTCCCAGCAGATTCTAATGCTCAATTAGAGCAAAGAACTATTGAGAAAGAGGATCAGGTTCACATGCAGTGGGACTTCCAGGTGGGAGCCAATGCCACATCTGCACCCATAGGAAGTACAAGTCAGCAAATCTAAGAGGGATGAGGCAGACGGTGAGGAAAAGCCATGGCTCATCCTCCAAGCCCAAAAGAACCAACTGCAGACAGTTAAAAGCCACTTGCTGCTGCTTTGGTTCAGCTGTTTTTGTCCTTATAAGCTCAGAATAGCACTTATGAATACCTGCGTTGGTATCTACAGTCTTTTCAGAGACCAAATTGTGTAGCAGGGAGAAAAAAGTAAAAATGAGAAATCCTTCCTCAACATTTTTCCCCAAGAAGTTTCCTTGGAGCAAAACAAGGCAAGTATAAAAGAACAAGAAAATGGCAAACTGACAGCACTGAAAAGAGCTCAGAAAGGTGCTCAAAGGTATTTGTCTACCCAACGCAGAAAAACTCAAAAACAGACAAATAATAGCTGAGAAATTTTTGATTAACCTCACATGTTTTCATGGTGTATAATAATTAGTATATAGACACCTGGGATACACATCAGAATTACTTGTGTTTAACATTAAAAAAAAAAAAAATTTTTTTTTTTTTTTGAGTGGTCCACACGCTCTACCCTGGTGTAAGTCCAGAACCTCTGTGGTGTTAGAATGATGGTCTGTGTCCACATGCTGAACCCTAACACCTATAAATGCTACTATTTTTCATGACAAAAGGAGCACTGCAAATGTGATTAAGGATTTTGACATGGAGAGATTATCCCAGATCATCAGGGTAGGCCCAACATGACCATAAGAACCTTGATAAAGGGAGGCAAGGGCCAGGTGTGGGGGTGTTCACCTGTAATTCCACTTGCTCAGGAGGTCAAGACAGGAGGATTGCAGGTTTGAGGCCAGCCTGGGCAACTTAGAAACATCCTGTCTCAAAAATTTTTTTTAATTAATTAATCAAGAGAGCTGGGGAAGTAGTTTGGTGGTAAAGCTCCCCTGAGTTTGAGCTCCAAAAAATTCCACCAAAGCCTGGAGCCCAGAAAGGCAGCAGCCTCTACAGGTTGGAAAAGGCAAGACCAAGGATCCCCTCAGTCTCTAGAGCCTCCCCACAGGAACACAGCCTGCTAACACTCTGATTATTAGCCCAGTGAGACCCACATCAGACTCCTGGCCTCCAGAGTTATTAGGTAATACATGTTGTTTTGACTACTATGTTGGGGTGATTTGTTCCATCAGAAATAGGAAACTTATATACTGTACTTCATAAAGAGGCTGAGTGCTCTTGATGTACCATCCCACATGCTAACCAAACCTGTGTAGGAGTTTGGACTAGAACTGGACTAGAGCTTAAAATGAACCTCAAGAAGAAACAAAGAGCCATTGAAATCTCCAATCACATTCTGTATGACCCTGCACAAGCACCTGGGATCTACACTGAAGGTATTCTTGCACAGGTATCAAACATGTATGCCAAAATGTTCTCTGTAGTTGTGGCCTTAAAAAGAGTCCTTTGGGATGGAGCTACTTAAATTATGGTATGATCAAAGGACCTAAGGCAGCTCTGTAAGTATTAGCTGGGGGAGGGGGGGAAATAAAAAACTTGCAAGACATAAAAAGAAAACACAAAGGTACAAAAAAGTATATTCATTTGTATGAAAGAATTTTATACACACAACTAAGTATTCAGAAATCTAGTTCCTTTGATTTCCAATGCAACATCTTGGCCTTTTCCAAAATATTAAGTATAAATAAATATCAAATGCATTTATTCCTCAAATACCATGAACAAATGTCAGATAAGACTAAATTTAATAGGAATGTAAACCCTCTATTCTCTGGCTACGTAAGTGCCTCCATAAGTGTATTGAAGACTCCTACACAGGTTTGGTTAGCACAAACTGAGAGATAAACATGGGAGAAAAAGATTAAAAAATACCACCTGCAATTCTGGACACTTCTGATATTATTTGGTTTATCTTCTGGAAGTATTCTAAACTGTTTGCTCTCCTCTACTGTAAGACTTAAAAAAATACATTCCAGGATGACAGATACATTTATGAAAACATCTTTCAGCAATAAATACAATATGAATTTAATTAATACAAAATGACCAGTAAATTGAGTAATACCATGTATTTGGTAAATATATTAAGTCAAGAGATTTAAAAAAAAAAAACCTCAGTGAAACAGGAGGCTACATACGCTGTAACTGAGCAGCTCTCAGTTGCTTCTTCAGCCTTTCCACTTCGTTCTTTAAAAATCTGATGTGACGCATCATGTTTTCTGGAGAATCAATCTCCATGGAGATATCTCTAGGTGATGGTGGAGCAGAGACAGGCTGGTCCAATTTCTCTTGCAGGATTCTTCATTGAAAAGAAAAATTTCAACAATGAAAACCATTTGCCATCAAAGGACAAAACAACATGCTAGCTGGAAATTTTGTTTTAAAATCAAGCTCCTGCAATTGCCAGAATTCCCAGGATTGCTTAACTCTCCTGCCCATTTTTAATTTGTTTGGTCATCCTAACTTGGTACTTTTGGTCAGAGGGCAGGGCTAAAAGATCTTACCTCCTATTTTTCTTTTGAATGACGACTGGTAATTCAGCCTTACTGCAAAGTCTCTAACATTTGGCTCTGATTATTATGCCTGGAATACAGTGGGCACTCAGAATTATCTGTTGACTATTTAACGTGTTGGTTTTAGTGCACAGAGATAATAAAGGAATTCCATTCCTAATGCTTTTGGTCAAACTTATGAATCTCCATGGAGTATGAGGATGAAGTCACATAAACACACTCATTTTTTTTTTTTTTTTTTTAAATGAACTGGGAATTGGACCCAGGAACACATTAGCACTGAGCTACATCAGCAGTCCTTTTTGAGACGGGGACTGGTGAAGTTGTTGAGGCTGGCCAGGAACTACCATTCCTCCTGCATCAGTGTTCAGAGTCACTGGCATTACAGGCATGCCCCATAATGCCCCAACAAGAAACAACTGATAAAATTTGTTTCTGCAAAACTGATGCCAAGGGCATGGCAAGGTGAACTGAGGCTCTTTTCTTCTGGCCAAAATAAGGCAAAAAGTTAAAAACAAAATTTAGTTAATACCTGGTGCTTCCACTGTTACAACAATTATCATTAGGTTGAAACCCTAAATCCTGATAGCTTTTGAGGTAAAAAAAAAAAAAAAAAAAAAAATGAACATTTCATACTTTTCAACTCAATAACTTCATATTTATATATTAAAAGTCTCCAGGTGCATTCTACAAAGCCTGAATGGTAACATCTTTAATCCCTTTCCATAAGCTGCTGGTGTCTCTGGGTTTTAACTTTTTACCTATGTTTGCCCAAGTACAAACTATGAATTAACTCTAGGTGTACTCTTTCTATAGAAAACTATAATGTCAAATAGTGTAATGGTCCCTATACTTACTACATAAAATATACTTCGTGTAATTAATTTATTAGTATTGCTATAACAAAATTTATTCAATTTTACATGAATATTCCTTACAGATGTATAATTTCCATTTTTCTTAAAGCTGTGTGGTATGTCTGTACTTGTTAATCTAGAGGTGATTCAAAACAACTTATGAAAGCGCATCCAAACAATATTTATGACAGAAGGAATTTGGGTGGCAAACAAAAGATTACGGTGAAGTGATTTAATACTTTCAAGACACTCATTTTTTATACTTATATGCACATCCCACAGACAGAACCTTCCTGCTATTCTTAAGCCCTGTCTCAACTACTCCCAAAGTACAGTGATTAAAACTGAAAGCCTATTGGCATCTTGCACAAAGGGGTTGAATAAACATTGGTTGTTGAGTGATAGTTCATACCCCTACGTACATTTAACAAAGATGCTTCACCTTAAGCGTGCATAGGCATTTCTTTACAGTAGGTTTTAAAACAGATAGTAATTCTTCTATTAAAGTCTCAGCCTTCCTAATTAAGAAAATTCTAGAGATGCATCATAATTGATAGCACACAGTATATCCTAAGTACTTTGGAGAGCAGCCGCAGTAAGCAGTTCAACAAGGAGAAAAGTTGCAATTACAACTACCTTGAAAACAATTCAAAGGTGAACAATAGCACCATGAAGAATTTTGTTGTTGCCTCATGACACCAAATGAACAGAAATTCTACTGAGGAAGAGGACAAAGTGCACAGAGGCGACCAATACAGGAAGGCTTCAGAAGACTTGACTTACTTTTTCCTTTGGCAAATTATAATGATGTGTGTCACCCAAAGAAATCAAATGTCCCGTTGTTCACCTTCAGTCACACAACCACACCCACACCCCACACTGAAGAGCAAGACTAAACAAACCGCTTTTCAGCTTCAAGTTTATCCATCCTTTTCCAGAGACGATTAACTAGTGCTTCTTGTTCTTGTTCCAATGTATTTTCAAGGTCAATCTTCTCCCGTCTCAACTAAAGGAAGGAAAAAAGTTTTACCCAAAACGGCAGGCTACTGAAACTCTGAGCATTAGGAACACCTTGCTTGGAGAACAGTGTAAATACATGACCAATCTTCTAGCACAGATATATTAAATGCTATCTAGCTCGCTCTTTCTCTCTTTTTTATGTAATGGGGATTAAACCCAGAAGTGCTTTAGCTCATCCCCAGGCATTTTATTACTTTTGAAAGAGGTTCTCATAAAGCTGCTATGTTGCTGAGGCTGGCTTTGAATGTGAGGGTCCTCCTACCTCTGCCTCCTAAGTTGCTGGGATTATAGGCCTGCAATACCACACTCTGCAAGTGCATCTAATTCTTAAACCTTACTCGAGAAAACCAACACAGACTCACTCTTTGATATGAATGCTTAATTGCCATCTGGCATATTAAATACTGAAGCAAGAAATTTAATTAATCAAGGATCTTGGAAATTCTTCTCTAGGTGAGTTTGGGGCATTCTGTTTACTAGGAGTATAGGACCTATCTGGACTTGTTCCTTGGTCCTACACATAGTTCAATGTTAAATCATGAAGGCTAAATTACCATTTATATAAATAACTCTAATAGGGTTGGAAATAGTTCTACATACTGGCTGATGTAGAGGAATATATACTAAGACAAAAAAAATAGCATGAAAAAGATAACATCAACTTCACTAGACTGGTTACTCTGAGATTTGGGGGGAAGAAGGAGAATTTGATTTGGGGGAGAGTGTGTATTTGGGGAGGGAATCCCAAACTATTTCATTTCATGAGATACTGTAAACATGGGAAAAATTCATTTATTAGTCAATATTGAACAATATACAATAATTACTGAGAATAATGCCAGATACTGGATAAAAGGGATACAGCAATGAACCAAGGCTTCAGAAATTTCTACCCTCATGTAAGTTCATTTAAGTGCAGACCAAGACAGTAAACGAAATAAGGATATATATGTGAAAGAGATCAGAAGAAAAAGAACTAGTAAAATAGTTGTAGAAATGACCAACCATTTGAATAACTTATTTTCTATAACTTTAGCAGCAACCAAGGCATCACAAAGGACTCCTGTAGTGACATTTCTCTCTCTCAAAAACACTACAGATTGAGGTGGTTATGATCATAGATCCTGAGTACAACGTCTGGTTTCAAATTCACAAATTCCACTTCCATCAACTACTAGTTAGAAAGACTCTAGGAAAATCACTATACACAATTTCCTCATTTACAAAATAGAGGATAAAAAATAATGTCTAGCTCATTAAGTTATTGTGAGCCTCTAAGTAAGTTAACTCCTGCAAATCATTACTGATTAGCACATAGAAAGTGCTCAATGGTTGTTGGCAGTGATAATTGCTGTCTCTGATTAGCTATTCTACTTCTGTCCCACTGTTCTAGAACACAAGCTCCACGAAGCCTCCACACTTGGCTGCTTTGTTAACTGATGTACTCTCGGTGTCTAGAACATCTGGCCATTTACAGACCATCAACAGATACTGGAAGGTTCTTGAACAAGGGAATGAGCCCAGATCACATAGATTGAAATCAGAGCTTCAAAATATTGTTTGCATGGTGGAATGTGACTTTGGAAAATAGTTCAAGGGCAAGAAGTGGAGAAGAGGCAGACAGTCAAGCATAAGTTTAAAAAAAAAAAAAATGCACCATCAACGTGGGAGCCAGCTAACATGCAAACATCCCCCAGATACTGAACAGATCCCACCTCCAGCAAAGAGGAGGAACCCTTGGATACCTCAACAGAACTCCCATTCACCTTGGTCAATCCCTGAGCTGATCAATTTTGGGCCCAGTTCAATCTATAATCATTTCTTTAAAGAAACACAATTTCAAGGAATTTACATAACCTCTGATGGCCCTGTGTTAAACTAAAAGTGAAAAGCAAGCATTACAAGAGGCCTCAGCTTGGGCCCTGATCAATTGAGTCAGCGGAGCATGGACGAAGACCTATGAAACCATGAGGTAAAATAAACTTTTCCCGCTGTAAATTGTGAATAAGAGGAAATTCAAGAAGGCCTCATTTTATAGAATGAAATGTGTAAAAGTAAGCCCAATTATTTCTCAAGTAGTCATGTAAATGCTAATCAGTAACCATGAAAAGCAAACTCTCGAAAAAGGTATCTTTATCCATGTAAAACTTATGAGTCACTTACAAATCACGACCCATGAGTATCCCACTTACCTACCCTGAACCTCAGCATCTTCACCTATGAAATGAGAAACCAGGCATAAGAGAACTCTGAGTTCCCTTTCTGGTTTACCCATCATATATTCTCTACACAATCTCAAGAGGCAGTTGTTCATGCTGAGCTAGTTTAGTCACAGACTCTATAAGCAGAAGTAGCAAAAGAGAACACCTAAATCCACCCTCTTATTTTAGAGATAAGGAACCCATAAGCGTGCAAGATGGCGTGACTGAGGCAAAGTAATACAAATGTAGGACTGGAGAGTGGTCAAAACAGCAGTCAACATTGCTGGGCACACCCAAGCAGTAAGCACAGTCCTCTTCAAATTCCTCCAAGGAGAAAAAATTGGATTTGCAGTAAATTACACAGTGGCCTGAAAGCTGTTATGATTTGGATAGGAGTGTTCCCCCGAAAAAACTCATGTTAGACAATGCAGGGATGTTCAGAGGTAAATGACTGGATTTTGAGAGCTCTAACCTAACAAGTGAATTGATATATTTGATGGATTAATAATTTGAAAGGACTACTGGTTACTGCAGGAGGGTAGAACACTGAACGTGTGCCCATGAGGATTACATCTTGTTCCTGCTGGCTCCTCCCTTACTCTCTCTCTCCGCTTCTTAGCCACCAGAGCCAAGTAGTTTTCCTCAGCCATGCCCTTTCACCATGATGTTCTGCCTCAGCGTGGGCCCTGATCAATGGAATCAGCTGACCGTGGACTGAGACCTATGAAACCATAAGATGAAATGAACTTTTCCTGCTGTAAGTTGTTCTTGTTAGGTATTTTGGTCACACCAACAAAAAGCCCATCTCTTTTGTCAACAGTCCTTGGAAGTAGCAGATTTGGTGGTAGTTAATGGAGAAGAAATAAGGACAGCTAAGGGAATTCAAGAAAGAATACTCAAAAACAGGTGATAAAAGGAAAAATACAAGCTGGAAAAACACGTGAATCTTAGGCATTTCTTGGGACCTACTGGTTAAGTTCCCAGCTATCAGTCTACTAACCACCCCAGACAATCAGGGTTACTTGGGTGTGAAATCTGGGTCTGCTGATCCCAATTTGCTCTAAAATTTATTTCCATGAAGTATACAACCCAGAAGGCCCCACCGTGGCAGTTTCCATTCTCCGGTATTTCATACTCTACACTGCCGTAGGAGTCTGTATTATCTTTAGCCTTACAAAGATCGGGGACCCTTGTTTTCTCAGCTTTAAGAATCTCAACTTGTCAGCAATGCTGAGGATCTATCATTGGCACTAGAGGCAGAGAAATGAAAGGAAATCATATTGAGCCCTATTCAATCATATTGAATAACTTCCCCCTTAAGTTCTTTATCAGGCACAACTCCTGCCCACCTAATTCCACATCGTATAGAATTACAGCCAAGTATACACATCAATTCTGCCAATTCAGAGTGGGAGACTTTCAGAGCTTATATTTTCCTGGACATTGTACAATCTTCAGGACAAGAAGTCAGAAACTCTTCCCTGAGATGGAAACATCTACCCTGTGATGCAATGCTTTTAATATTGTTATCCATCTGGAATAATCTTTCCAAGCTTGTTGTTTGCTTTTTATTTTAAATTAGATATTCATATATTAAGCATCAGCTTATCCATAGTCAAATATCTAATCCTCAGGTTGATGGCTCCCTTCCTGACTGTGATTATTATGCAGGTACCCAACACCAGTGGATAAGGCTGACTTGTGGAATATTCATTTAAAAGGCCAATTTGTAATGAAGTCAGTTCAAAGGACTGCCAAATTCTTTACTCCAGTTCAGTAGCTCCACTTCTCATTGCAGGTTAGTTAACATCAGCCAAGCATTCTTGTTATGTTCCTAATTATCCTCACAATGTTCTTCAATGGATGTGGCTCTGCTGAATTCATAGCCTGTCCTCCCTACATCATCTCAGCGGGCAGGTGCTGATTACCCCTGAGAAGCAGGAAGGTAGGGGCAGCCAAGGGATGGCACCCAAGGTTACCAAGCTTCTTCCTCACTGGTTTTTCCTAAAGAAAACTCTGACTCTGGGGTGGGAATAGGGAAAAGGATGCTTGACAAAAGCCTGATGAGAACTCTAGCCTCAGTATTGTGCTCTGCCACAGAATGTGAAAGGTTTCTGTGCAATTGTTCAATGTACTTTGAGGGATTTGGTCTGACCACCACTTTATCATCATTACCATGGGAAAATATAGTCGGAACTTCCAACATCTAACTCATTTATTTATTTAGGTACTAGAGATTTAACCAAGGGGCACTTTACCACGGAGCCACATTCCCAGTACTTTTTCATGGTTTTTACCTTGAGACATGGTCTTGCTAAGTTGCTGAGGCTAATCTTGAAGTTGTGATCCTCCTACCTCAGCTTACAGGGTTACTAGGATTAGAGTCATGCACTCACTGGGCTTGATTAGAAATGAATTTTTAAGTAGAACCACATTTAATTATTCAGATTGATAATCGTTTCTGAACTTACTTCCTCACTTTGACATGCTAATACACAATTCTGGAATAAATTTTGGAAAGTAGTCCATTACAATCAAGACATTTACTTATGTAGGCATAATGAAGAAAAGGAATAAAGGACATCACACAAACAGAACAGATAATACAGTTCGTTACAGCATATGATTAAAAAAAAAAACATTTAAAATGATAAAAGGAGTATACCTAATGTTTATAAAAAATAAACACAATACTCTAAGACCTACATTGACCAGACTCCTAGTTGAACAGATTTTTGTTGTTGTTGTTGTTGTTAATGAGAAAGAGGCAAATGAAAACAAGTGGGAGATGAGAATTAACAATTCCCCCAAAACCTTCCAAGTTGTCAGAAGGCCATTAACAGCTCAGCCCAATCTCCTATCACTTTATTATGTAATACAATTCATGTTAAATTATTAAAAATGCTAAATGGGAGGTACACTAGAATCACCTGGGGAGATGAAAGTTTAATATTCAGAAAATGACTAAATCAGAATCAGAAACATAAGCATTTTTTTTTCTGCTACAAGAGTAGACATGACAAAGGGTCTTGCCTCATTCCATTTTACTTTTCCATACACCTCAGTTAACCCAATGTGTACATATACATTGGAAAGCAGTAACTAACAGGACTTTTAAGGAGACTATTAAAATATATCCATGCTGGGAGTGAAAGAGGAAGTACTAGAAATTAGAATGGAGCGAACTATGTTACATATATATATGCATTATGAATATATAAAAAATGGACCCCACTATTCTATAAAACATATATAATACATGTAATATATTTTATAAAAATAAAATATATCAGATGCAACTGACACAAAAATAGCTAAGAACAATGAACAGTGGTCCTTGCTCCACAGCAAACCTTTCACAAATTAAAGCAATAGGAAAAGAAACTTAAGCGCAGTCTACATCAGCTTTTGCTTAGGTAACTGGTGGAATTTTTCTCAGTCCTGGCAACTCTCCTCCTAGGCTGGAAGACATCTGACCCTTGCCTTCTGGAAAATATTCTTAAAAAAGAAAAGAAAAAAGCAGCCAATTTGTGTTACAGATGATTTAAGACAGGTGTTCATAGATCACAGAAACCCTCAAGGTACTTATTTGATTAATCAAGCTGCAACTGTCTTCAGAATCCAAAACATGTTCTAGGACATCCCCATGACTCATACAATGCTGAGGACAGAAAGAGCCAAGGAAGTCTGCTAGTGAAAAGCAAGAAAAAGAAAGAATGATGGTCACTTTTAAGTGTAGGTTACAATCACCACCAAAAATAAATTTATCTATATACATCAGAATATAATGATAAAGCCAAAAAAATCAGAAAGCAAAATATATATGGTTGTCCTTTGTGTAAAAGCAATAATGTTGATATTTTATCTGCCTATCTTTTTCCTACCCCGCCCAATTTTTTAATGAACAGCTACTATTTTTAATAGAAAAAAATTAAAAGACATCTTAAAAATCTGTTTCCTTATATAAGTAGTAGTATACCCAGTAATAGTAATTCATTAATAGAGTATTAAATTATACATATTATATCTCAAAGGAGCCAAGTGGCTCTTAGAAAGATAAATGCAGTGAAGTTTCAACTTCCTGGAAAAGAGAATTTTCTAGAAGCTCAAAATGAGCCATTATTACACCATACATCCTTTTTTTTTTCCCTCCAAAGATTGGGAGCCAAGCATGATGGAACACACCTGTAATCACAGCAATTTGAAAGGCTGAGGAAGAAGAATCCTAAGTTTAAGGTGAAACTCAGAAACTTATGGAGACCCTGTCACAAAATAAATAAATAAAAAGGTCTGGGGATGTAGCTTAGGAGTAAAACTCAGCTGGTTGAATCCCCAGTACCCAAAAATTTTTTTTAAAGGGGGGTGGAATTTTATTCTTTAAATTATAAGATTTGTTCTCTGAAACTAACAACATCATGACATAAAAATATTTTATTAGTATATGTAAAAATGATCCTATTTTATAATTGACCATCTCAGTAAATCTTGCTTCTGTTCAGTGATGCTGAGAGATGAATATTTATTTATTTAGGTACTGGAGACTTAACCAAGGGGCACTTTATCACTGAGCCACATTCCCAGTACTTTTTCATGGTTTTTACTTCAAGACATGGTCTAGCTAAGTTGCTGAGGCTGCCTTGAACTTGTGATCCTCCTGCCTCAGCTTATCAAGTTTGCTAGGATTAGAGTCATATACACACTGGGCTTGATTAGAAATGAATTTTTAAGTAGACCCACACTTAATTATTCAGATTGATATGGTTTCTGGACTTATTTCCTCACTTTGACATGCTAATGCACCAATTTACATACTGGGTTCATAATCTGGGGGGATTTTCAAGCAAACAACATTGATGGAAAGCAGGTTTCAAGGTATTGGATGTATGAGACTGTATGAAAGAGAGTGTGGGGTGGTTTTTTGTTGGTGTCTGTTTGGGTTTTTTTTTGTTTGTTTGTTTGGGGCAATATATGGAGCCCAATGGAGAAATCCTTGGGAAATAAGTCATATGTGTAACTGTCACAGGCACACTATTCCATCAGTCCATTATCTAAAACAAGATTCAAGAAAATAACCTTAGGGAAACGTCTTGCAGACCTGGCAGGAGGCCAGTGCATCTCCATGTGTGTGTGAGAGAGAGGGTGTTAGGAGATGAGGGTGGAAGGAGATGCACTTTTATCCAAAATGGAGGTTTCCTTGATTAAAAAATAATTTCTTTCTTGTCTTTACTATAGTCATCAAACTTTCTCAAGGAGCAGAGTTATTTATAATGCTTTCAAATGGTACACAGAAACCAGCACTATTACAACAGATTCTTCCCACTTCCAGAATTTTCAAGAAATACCTTGTTTCCCCAACAATAAAAAGATCAGGCAAGGATGAAAACCTGAATGTGAACCTGAAGATACTCGATTCACTGCTGCATAAGTCACAATGACACAATTATCTGTGAAACTCACTAGTTTCCATATCTACTAAAATCAGCATAAGACCTTCACGGCAACTGCAGCCATGACAGTTAGGTTTGCATTTTGAATCAGTTACCTTCTAGACAACAAGACAGAAAGGCACCTAGTACCTTAACACCATCATTACCATTTTTAACACCTGAAGAGTCGCTGTTCTAAGAGTTTGAAACTAATACTTTTCTTTCTGATAGAACTTACACTAAATATTCCCCTGCAACTGGGCAAAGGGGAGGGAAGTTAGGGAAGAAACAGGGGGGACAGGAAAGATGGTGGAATAAGATGGATATCAGTATCCTAGGTATTTGTATGACTGCACATATGATGTGATGCTTGCTACATCATGCACAACCAGAGAAATGTAAAGTTATACTGTAACTGTGTACAATGGATCAAAATGCATTCTGCTGTTATAGATACCTAATTAAAATAAATAAATTAATTTTTAAAAATGCACAAAGCTGTGGGCTCCTGCTGTCTGCAGGTTTCTGTAGAATGTGGCTGAGCTCCACCTGCTACTGCCATGACCCATGGACAGAGTCAACCAGATAGACTGGCAATAGGCTAAAAAGATAACCGTGTATGATGACCTGGGAGTGGAGATCAGCAACTCAAAAAACAGAAGGCTGGTCCCAAAGCTTCCAACTTCCACAGTCTCAGCTTCAGATAAAGAAGGCAGCTCACTCAAGTAAAGAGGCAAAGGACAAAACAAAGTATAGCCCTTTCCCCAGTCACCGGCCTAAAGTAAAGAGGCTCCTCAGACAACTGGCAAACTGTGTTACCATCACACATAACAGCTGGCCTGCAGGACACTGTTACCAGTGGGTTTTCTGCAAAGTTGTGACTCCCTTAGCTGATGAATATGATCCTGTGTTTCCTAATGATTATGAGAAAGGAGTGAAGTGCCAAAGGGAAGATCAAAAGAAGCTGTGGGACTAGAAAGACATGGGAAACAGAAGACTTAGAGAAAAGAGGTGTAGAGACAGGAAGCCAGTGAGTTCTCAAGGCAAACAGACCCAGATTGTGATGAGAATCAAGATTACTAGGTAGGAGGAAAGGAAGTGTAGGAGGAGCTGCCATCGGCTCACCCACTTCTCTTGTAGAGGAAGACAAAGAGTTATCCCAGGATTTTCCTTAAGGAGAGGACTCAAGTCCTCGATCACAGTCTTCCAAAGCTGCTACTCCTTCGCAAGTGTATGATGAACGAACGGGGTAGACCAAGGTCTCCAATCAGGCCTGGCAACTCCTTCTTTGCTAACATGGGTGGCACAGTAGCACATAAGATCGTGAAGAGCTATGGCATTGGGAAGGCCAGGGTCTAGAAAGCACTAGCAGAAGCTGAGCACCACACTGCTGCTGGAGAATACCAGCAAGCAGGATGGCAAGGTCATTGTGGGTGATGCCACAGAGAAGAATGCATCCAAGGCATCAGATTCAAATCCATTAACTGAAATACTCAAGTGTCCTACTAAAGTGGTCCTACTGAGGAACATGGTTGGTATACAAAAGAGGCAGATGAATACTTGGAAGTTGAAACCAAGGAAGAAATGTTTAAAAATATGCCAACATTGGAAAAATGTGTGATAGCTGAAATTCCTGGTGCCCCTGATGATGAAGCAGTTATGAATATTTTTAGAATTTGAGAGAGTCAAATCACCAATTAAAGCTGAACAGGAGGTATTTTGGTGGAAGGGCAGTAAAAGCATGGCTTACAATTTAAATAAATTCAGGGTCTTGGATTTGGCAGAATGAGTTTGATTTTAATAACTAGAGTCATCTCTAATGATCTTTAAATGAGCTCAGACAGAGCAGAGAAAAAAAAAAAGGCAATGGCCCCATGGCTATTGGTAACTGAGACTTGTGGAAAGACTCCCAAGATGTGTTATTTCTTTTTCATTTTGTGGATTTTAATATAACATAAAATACTTTTTTTAAAAAAAAGTGAACAAAAATTAAATCTTTTCCCAAGGATCACATTCATCATTCTAAATCCCAGCCCCTATGATTCACTGCAGTTACAGATGGCAAAGGCACTAGGAAGAGTGGGTGTCACTCTGCATTATCCCTGGAACCTGGAGTCTCATTGGCAACTCTAAATCACCTGATGCTGTGTAGTGTAACAGCACTGGGCACCATTAGCATTATGGCCTGGATGGGCCCTGGGACAGCTACATGGCTGCCTCCTGCAGACTCACTCTAAAGACAAGCTGATGCCCTCAAGCTCATACAGCCACTTTCGCACCCCAGCTCTCTCCATGCTCCTTAATGAAGAGGAAAGACTTGGCTTCATATGTTCACAAACTCTGTATTTTTAGGCGATACTTGCAGCCATGTTTTCTGCCTATCTCCCCTCCTAGTTCTCTCTCCTCACACATCTCTGCTTCCTTGAAACAAGGCTGTCCTGGACCTCCCTGGCCAGCATGTGCCCTTTTTTCTGCATCAATGTCAGTGCAGCTTCTAATCTTCTGCACCGGACGGAGGGCTGCTTCCCCCACCACAGTACTTTGTCCAGTGCTGCTTCATCACTAGCCACAGAATATTAGTGTGCCAACCCTGGACCAGGCTCCTTGAGGCCAGGGATCTTTTGCCATCTTTCTTAGGAACACAAAACCAGCACTTAATAAAAGTGTCGTATGTGTCATGTGATCACATCAACTGGATAGTGGCCAAAAATGAAAGCCAAAGGGGCTGGGTCACAAATGATATACGACCATCAACAGATTCATAAACTGAAGAGATGAGTGACCAGACTGAAGAAAGTTGTGAGGCATCTGAGGCTAAAATATATATACAGGTGCATCTTCCTGGGAAATGAGTAGGACAAACACACTATAGGAAATAGATGATGGCTTTCATTATTAATGACAGCAGCTACAATTTCTGGAGAACTTACTAGATATGAGTCACCAGGAATATGATAGACAGGTCAACAGTGTCCCTGTTCTCCTTTACCTTAATAGGGAATGAAGGGGAAGAAACAATCAAGCAGCATGTGAATGTTACAAGAGGACTGAATGATGCAGAAAGACAGTACAGCACAGACACCAGCTGCCAGCATGAGGGGTCAGTAAGGCTTGGATAGGGATGGGAGCAAGTGCTCTAAGCAGAGGAAACAGGTCTGTGAACATCTAGAGGCAGCAAAGCATTTTGTACAGCAGAGCATGTTTTTCAAACTGCAGGTCACAACCCATTACTGGATTGTGATATTGGTTTAGTCTTTTACATTAAAATAAGAAGAAGAAGAAAAGAAACAGGATTGAAGAGAAAATCGGTGCAAAGCACAGGGTATCATCTTATGAAACTGTGTGTATCTTATGTATATCCTGTTACATAATCATCAGCACACAAGGTTACCATGTGAATTTCTTTCTTGCTGTGCTGTCTGCATTTGAACAATCCTCCCTCAGAGGGAATGAAAGAACTTCAGTATACACAGACATGAGAGAGGAGTGTGGAAGATTAATCCTCTCCCCAAACATAGGGATTAGACATTATGACAGCTTCACAAAAAGGTCAAATTGCATGCCTGGGGTCACAAAGCTTATTACAGATGGAAGGGAGACTTGAGCCCAGTGAAGTTTCCTTAAAGATGTAGACATTATAAATGGATATTAATGAAATGAAATTACCATACCACTCCTAAAGTCAACCTTTATATGTGAGTGTTAGTGCTTTGGGAGGGGTGAGACAACTTAGGAGAGCAGAACTCCAAATTCCAAGAAAAACTGACAGCCACACTGAGTCACTTACAGGAAGGAAAGTGGAAAGGCATCTGGTACATGGTAGGGAATCCCACTTATCATGAAAGTATTCACTGAATAGCATGTTCTTCTAATATATTCCACTATTTTTTCAATATATTACTGAATAATGGTTAAATGTCCAGTTCACATGTTATATGACATGTTCTTTCCTATATTCATCCATTTTCTGTCACAAGAAAAAAAAACCCTGGGGGCTAGGACTGTAGCTCAGTGGTAGAGCATTTGCCTAGCACGTGTGAAGTACTGGGTTCGATCCTCAGCACCACATAAAAATAAAGGTATTATGTCTGTCTATAATTTTTAAAAAGTATTTTTTAAAAAAAACTGAAGCTGGGCAGTAATAAGGAAAGAGGTTTGTTTAATTCAATTTTTTTGGAGGCTGAAAGTCCAAGGTCAGGTTCAACTCTGATGGAAGGCCCCTTGGCTGAATCATACCATGGCAGATGCCATCATGGTGGGAGCTTATAAGAGGGAGCGGCAGGAGCCACAGAGATTCAGGGGCCAGTCTTCTTCTTTTATAACAACTCAATCTCTTGAGAACTGATGCACTCCATGAGACTAGCATTAATCTCTTCTGAGGGCAATAGCCCCCCAAACCTAATTACTTCACATTAGATCCCAATTCTAAAGGTTCTACCACCTCCCAACATTGCCACATTAAGGGACCTACAGCAGTAAAGCTTTCTGGGCAACAGAGACAAACCACATCTAAACCATAGCATTCCCATAAGATAATTTTTAGAGCCAACTGAACACAAGGTACTCATAATCTGCTAACCTAAATGTCACTTAACAAGCTAATGTGGGGCTGGGAATTTAGCTCAATGGTAGAGCACTTGCCTCTCATGAGTAAGGTCCTGGGTTCAATCCTCAGCACTGAGGTGGGGGACATTACCGTGCGTGCTTTTTAATGGTAAACAAGTAAGGGGAAAGTCTCCTCTGGTTGGCAAAAAACATTATTTGGATCCAGATTTTTTTTTAATTTTTCTTATTTTTTAATTGGTTATTTTTAGTTATACATGATAGTAGAATCCATTTTGACATAATTATAAAAGGATGGAATATATATTTTTTTAAATTTTTTTAGTTGTTGATGGACCTTTATTCATATTTAGTTAGTTAGTTAGTTAGTTTTAGATAGACACAATACTTTGTTTTTTAAATGTGTTGCTGAGGATCGAACCCAGTGCCTCACACATGCTAGGTAAGCGCTCTACCACTGAGCTACGATGCCAGCCTCTGAAATATATCTTGTTCTAATTCCATCACCAGTACCTTTCTTTCTCCTTCCCTCCCTCCACCTGCCCTGCTCCCTTCCCTCTATTCATCTTTCTGACATTTACCCATAGGTTGTTTTTCTTTTTTTTTTTTTTTTTCATAAATTTCTTATGGATGTACATGATGGTGAGATTCACTGTAGTCTATTCATATATGTGTGTAGGAAAGTTTTGTCAGATTCATCCCACTGTCTTTCCTTTTCCCATTCCCCCTGTCTACTCCCCACCCCCCTTATTGTGTGTGGGTTAGCATCCACATATCAAAGAAAAATAAAATCAACCTTTGGTTTTTTGGGGGATTGGCTTTACTTAGCATGATAGTTTCCAGATTGGATCCAGATTTCTTGACAATGAAAGAAAATTCCAAGTTCTAAATGTTTTCACCATCACCTAAGACCACGTGAACAACAAATAACAGACTCAGAGGGATCACATCTTTGAACAAAAATTTTCCAGTAAGGGTTCACAGGTGACGGCCAGTAGTGTTTGTTTAAAAAGCCTAGAGCATACTAAAGCCATGCTGATGAGACTAATCCAGTTTGTTAGGCTAATACTGTGTGCTTCAAAGACCTCACTGCTTTATATTTTTCTCTACATGCTTTTGCAGATCTACTTATAAATTGTCTTTTGGCATTAAGCATTTAGAATGCAAAAAAAAGTCCAAAAGGTAACTGTATTAGTTAGAGTTTTCTAGAGGAACAGAATCAACAGGAAGTATAATTATAAAAGGGGGATTTATTAGGATGGCTTACGCAACCAGAAACTGGGTAGCCCACAATGGCCATGTGAAGGGCTGGAGAGCCTAAAGAACCAATAGCTGCCCAGTCCAAGAGGCTGAAGCCCCAGAATAAGAGGGATCAATGTTCTACCCTAGTCCAAGACCCAAGGCTTCTGGAAATACCCTAGAGAATCACTGACACAGTCCGCTTTGGAAGAGTAAAGAAGCGAGACTTGATATCCTCAGAGGATCCCAGCAGCAATCAAGAACCCATTTAAGAAGAATGGAGCTTTCATCTGCTGCTGTTTCTTTGTTCTTCCAACTTTCCCACTGTCTCATGTCCCCCACTGGGGTCTAAAGACAAAGGCTCTCTTCCCAACAAAATAGCCTTCCAACTTTAAGCTTCTGTGAGTTCACATACTGCAACACATGAATAGAATCATTTATATAGCCCAGACCCCGTAATGATCCACCTGTTAACATACCCTATTTGAAGAATGAAAAGATCCCAGGTTGTGGATCTTAAAGAAGAAGAATCCACACTATCTAATTAAAACTTCCATGTGAAGGCCTTTTAGCGAGACAAGACTTGACAATGAGAACCACGGATATGTGAATTAGCTGGGGTCTATTGAGGAAGGAGGAGTCCAAGACTCTAGGGATTGTTAAGTTCTGTTTTACAGAGAACAGGGACCATTCTTAACCGAAACTACACCTTCAAAACCAATACATATGATCAACAAAAACCTCTCACAGATCTTCATGAATTATTTTTAAATTATTTTGTACAATTTTAAACAGTTACTGTACCACAGTACATACTATAGTAGAGATACATATAAATTTTAAAAAAAAAAAAAAAGGTAGAAACAACCCAAATGCCCCTCAAATGATGACTGGGTAAAGAAGTGTACATCCATTAGTGAAAGGTCATTTGTCCAGAAAAAGAGGAAATATGAGAACATGCTACAAAGTGGATAAATACATTATTCTCAGTGAAGAAGTCAGTCACAAAAGACCACGTATTATATGATCCTGTTTAAATGAAATGTCCAGAATAGGCAAATGTATGAAACAAGCTCACTATCTCCACCTTGTGGCCATAGCTAGTACCTTGGGGGGGGTCACAGCCCCCATCTCAAGGCTCCCTGGAGCTGTTTAGAATATTGACCACCATCATCCTGAAGACTGTGATCAAAGTTTCCACAATACCAAATGTTATGAGACTTTCACTTGGCCACCAGGTTAGCCACAAATAACAATATTTACTATGTACCAATAACAAGTACTTGGTATGTCAGGGACTAGAGCTTTGCTTGGACAGAACAGGAGCTATTATTTAGGCAGAAGAGATATTCTAAATTCATATGACTCATTTAAATTTGAAAGCTTAATGGTAAGAATAGATACTAAGTTATTCTGGATATAAATATACAATAGCCAACCCATGAAAACTCAATACCCCCACTTTTTTGGTGGTGGTAGCGATACTAAGGATTAAACTCAGAGTCCTCTGCATGCCAGGCAAGATATATCCCAATCCTTTTTATTTATTTTTATTTTGAGATAGTATCTCACTAAGTTGCTCAGGTTGGCCTCAAGCTACTGATCCTCCTGCCTCAGTCTCCTGAGTAGCTGGGATAGCAGGTGTGTGCCACTATGCCCAGGTCCCTCTTTTCTTTTTACATGAAAGGGATGAAGAAATGTTTACAGCCTCCTGCATAATCCTCAAAAACCCAGTAACATTTCCTCTTTGATACAGGCAGATACAAGAATAACACAGAAAACAAGTCAATACTAGTTTAAAATAAACCCCAATGTGCCTTCAAACCTCCCATTCCTGTCAAGGTTTCACTCTCAGATAGAATGTAAAACTAGAACAGTCCCAAGAGGGCCTGATGAACCAGTCTGCACAAGCTCAGATACAAAGTCAAGATCCAGAACTTGGGACAAATCAAACAATTTTTTATGCACAAGGCTTAGCCAAATTGTCATAGCAGCAATCAGGATCTACAATATAAAAAGCTGGAACATCTCAATCAATTCACTGAATTTTACAAGACAAAATTCAAGATACCTGTACACAACAGACAGCCTCTTAAAACATATCTAGGGAAAGTGTAATTTCAGGACACTAGATTGGGAAAAGTCACCAAAGGACAGGAGGCCAGCGATATCAGGGACTTTATTTAGTCCAACAACCAACTCAACTGGAGTGATGATGTCTGCCCACAACTCTGTGTGATACAGGAGTACAAGGACTAGTCTGGACTACAATCTGCCAAGGGCATCAGACAAAATGATCGTGCTCCATTGCTTTCCACCTTTTGCATCTTCCAGTTTGCCATTTGATGTTAGTCCACCCTGCTTTGTTTGCAAATGGAGAACCTGAGCTCAGAGAAGTTCGTGAAGTTAACTCAAGATCATGCCACTGGATAGCTGGCCCCGGATGAATTACCAAGTCTAAGACTTTACACATCAGTATCAACAAAGTTAGCTGGGAGAAGACCGCATTCATTTAAGGTTGCTAATCATTCAAAGAAGAAAAATAAATGCTGATTGTTTATTCTGAATAATGCTTGAAAGAAATGTTTAGGTCCACAGTAGTAACACGTTCTTACAGACTTCCACAGAAACAATCCTGTGGTTATAATCACTCTTCCCCTTTTGCTTTGCAAAAAGGAACCTGACATTTCCTGCTATAAATCAGAGTATCACCACATATCTCCTGAAACTGAACTAACTGTGGTTGAGTGAGGGGTGAGGGGATATGTGAAGAGAATGAGCAGAGACTATGCAAATGTTTCCTTCAGAAACAAAGTTTCTTTCCACTGTAGAAAGAACAAGCTGAAATAATATTTTTCATTCACACTCTGCAGGGCATCTTAAAGCTGAAAAGAATCAGCTAATCATGAGAAAGCAGTGTCCAGGGACAGCTACACATGCTTACCTGCTCTAATGTAAGCTGCTTAGAAATGGTATCATTCTCCAGCTTTTTAATTTTCTTCATCAGTTTGTTGACCTGAAATTCCTGCTCCTGTTCCAGATGCTGTTCCAGTTCAGCTTTCTCATGCTGCAACTGTAAAGTAAAAAGAACACAGACATGGGAATCAAGAAACTCAAAAGTCAAGCAAACACTGGTTCCAAAAGTTGATCACACTAAAAGCCTTCATTATACCATCACCTTAAAAAAAAAAAAAAAAATCAAATTTCAAAAACAGAAATTCCACAATGTCAGTTTTTATTAAATGCATTTTACTCAGATTTGCATCATGTCTGTAGAGAGAAAAGAGATATCACAATCACAAAATATACTTCATAAATTATTCAGAATTTTTGTACTATTTCCATGTACAAGTGCGCACAGTTGGGCAAAAATCAGCACTATTAATTTTCTTTGCCTAATGAAATCATACATCACACCTCCCACAACCTTCCTAAAAACCACAGGGGGAAAAACCTCTTATTTATGCAATTAAAAGATAAGGCCATGGTGTGATTGGAATAGTTTTTATAAAATTTTCCAAATTTCAAAACCAAAAGGAAATAAAAGACAGGACTGCCTGGGGTTCTCATTAATAACAACATATTATTTCTAACATTCCTTTTTTTTGGTACCGGGGATTTTACTCAGGGGCACTTGACCAATGAGCATCATCCACAGCCCTATTTTGTATTTTATTTAGAGACAGGATCTCACCGAGTTGCTTAGCACCTCGATTTTGCTGAGGCTGACTCTGAACTCACAATCCTCCTGCCTCAGCCTCCCAAACTGCTGGGATTACAGGTGCACACTGCCATGCCAGCTTTCTAACACTCTTGACTGTGGGTTTTGTTGATGCATAGCCAGGGTTGGCCCTATGTTCCAGAACCAAGGAGAGGATTAAGTTTAAAAAACAAAAAAACAATGAAGTACAAATCTATTTCTTTGGGCAGACAAAGATACTAGACATCAGTTTCTTCAATGCATTAAGACAGGCATGACCACCTCCATTTTATATGAGACAAAATAGGTCACTGGACTAAGGCAATATAGCTGCCAAGTGGCAGAGCCTGGAACACACATCCATCTCTGAATTCTAAGCCAGTGCTCACCCACTGTATCACTGGGCCAAAGAGGTTGTCATCAGACTGCCATCCATCAGTGCCTGGTGCCTGCTTGCCCAGGGGAAGCTGTATCTCTGTGTACAGCTTGTTGACCTGTATACAGCTTGTCTTCCATAGGGTACAAGGACAACTGAGAAAGCTCCTCTGGGCCTGATTAACCTCAAAATGGCCACATCTAACCTTCTCCACTTCTGACACGTTTCCACTGCTCTGAAAGTACATACTCAGTTGGGGAGTGGGGCGCACGGGGGGGAGTTGGAAAAAGAGAACTCTTAAAATTTATAGTCTTCTAGCAATGTTGACTAAACAGATGCTGTTTTTTTCTCTCCAACTGTTTTTGACATGCAACTCAAAAAAGAGTGTCAACTTTTTGCAGGGACCCTGGGGTAAAGGGGAACACAGCTGTGAGGTGCTTCTAACGACAAGTCTATTTTTACCTAGTTTGCTAAAACTCAGGTTCTGCAAGACTGAGCAGTCATTACAAGACCTAAGAAGAATGAAACAAGAAGAACAAGAGGAGTCCCACATAGAAGACACAAAGACCCCAGAGGAATAAATAAGGATTATAAGGGGGAAAAAGTCTTCATCAAACACCTTTATTCAATAGACATTTGCTGTGTGTCTTGTTTAGCAAATATCATAGAGTGGGAGGTAAAATCTATAGTTAAGATATTATTCATGCCCAAAAAGAGTTAATGCATACCAAGCTTAAATGATATGTACTAGTTTTAAAGAAATGATGAACTTGAATCTTAAAACCATTGGCAAAAAGGTGTTTTTAAATATAGTAGCTATGTATCTTCCATCCAAAGTTTTCAATTGCTTCCATTTCATTTGCAAGAAGCTCCTCCTTTTCTTCTTTTTAAAGAATTATGCTTCTGCCTCAACAATCAAGGATGTAATCTAACACTGAAAAATCTTTTGCCCACCAAACAGCGCTTGTCACAGAACATTAATGGGAGGACAGTTAAGGCTCTCATTGGCCTCAGGAAAATATTCATTTACACAGATGCTCAAACCCTATCAATATCTAGTTAGGTATTTCCTTTAGGGCTCAAGACTGGACAAAGGCCATAAAAGCTCTCAGTTTTAGGAGGTTCATTCTCTCAAGAGCTATCCCCAAAGGCAAACTGGATAGCAAAGCTGTCATTATCAGGACTCAAGAAAGGTCCCCAGGTCACACTAATCCATTTGGAGACTATCAAGCCAACCTGAGGCCTAACTGTTTGCTTAAGATTCAGTTTTCATCTTCCCCAAAGGAGAGCTGAAAGGAGCAGCTCTGTTGTCTGCTTTGGTCCCCCATCTCCCGGGTGACAACCAGTCTAGAAGCAGGGAATGGAGCTTCTGAACAGAGAAAGCAAGGAAAAGAGAATACAATTCTTCCTTGCAACAACGAAATCATCAATAAAAGAAAAAAACAAGGAGAAATATAGAAATACTTTCAAACCCCCAAAATCATAAGACAAAAAAGGGGGAGGGGCAGACATGGGAGCAGTGATCTGAGGAACTAATAACCACTGTGGTAGCCTCATATAATTTGTGCGAGAAAAATTTGGGAATTTCTGTTTTAAATAGATACACACTGCCATCCTTAATGTGAAGATCCAAAATGTTCCAAAATCTGAAACTATTTGAGTGCAGACATAATGCCAAGTGGAAAGTGTCACAGCTGACCTCATGTGATGGGTCATGGTAAAAACACAGGTACACGGACTTCAGGTTATGTGGGTGTCAGGTATATATGAATACTGTAATGGATTTCATGTTTAGACATGGGTCCCATCTCCAAGATCTCTCACTAGGTATACACAAATATTCCAAAATCAGAAAAAATCTAGAATTCAAAACATTGCTGGTCCCAAACATTTCAGAAAACAACCTGCCCCATGTGGCCCCAGGAGGACTCCATCCAACACTCTGAATCCACCTGCCTATTCTAAGCTCCCGACATCATAAACACAAAAACCCTCCAGGGAAATCTGGTGCAGGGAAACCCAAGACTAGCTATCAGAAACAGACTCCCATTTTCTCTATTGCTCATCTTCAATATGGGCAAATAATTAAAGGGATGGTTTAAAATCTAATCAAAGATCCTAACCTACTACTATATGAGCAATTTTAAATCTTCCAATAAGGTCAGATTTTCTGAACCAAACCAAAAACAAAACAAGTAAGAAGTAATCAAGCAAATTATGTTGATATATTTGAAATAAAACTCATTTATCTGATTTATATATTTCTAAAGCTAAATGCTCAGGCAGAATAAAAGGTTTTCAAAATCAGAACTTTTTATAAATACATTTTTTATATAGTCACTCTCAAAGATTATGGAATAATTTTATGATCCTTGGCAGTGCAATATGCTGTTTACATGAACAAAAAAATAAAACCCCTGGGGAACTGGAATCGTGGTATTAACAGATTTTCTCCTGGCGGGTAACATTTTCAATGGAAACAGGGCTTTAGAAATAAAAGGTTTGTTCCTTGGGGTTCAGTGTGAAAAAATATTGACCTAACTAAGGAAGTCATGAGTAAAGATACAACTATATATCAGGACTCTTTTAAAATTTTAAGGACTAAAACTTGAGCATTTTCTTATTTTATCCACTGACGATAGAGAAGAGTCCCAAAGCAAACATCCAGACCCTTAAAAAATTCAAGTGTGGCATTAATTTGATCTCAAGCAGATTTTCTGGAACCACTTCAATGAACCAGGCATCTTATATAAGAGATTCAAGAACTGTGTACCAAATAACTATATTTTCAGCAAAATTCTCTCAAGCAGGTAGAAATACTAAAATCACTCACCTAGGAGAAACGCCTTCCAGTCACCACAGGTGCACCCACAGGTTGGCTGTTAAGCTGGTCTTCTCGTCCAACATGCAATGGAAGTCAGCCAAGGCCCCAGCTGGGCAAAGTGAAAGTCTGATGATCTGGGCTTGCCATCAATCCTGCCCTTACTAAGCAAGGCAAGCCTCGGGCTGCCACTCTCACAACTGAGTTTCTCAAAGCAACTTGAGTATAAACCCAAGATACCCCTACCTCTGTTTTAACTAGCTGACACTCATACTTCTGTGTAATACTTTCTGTCCCACGACCAACATTCTTGGTTTCCTGACAAATACTAAACACTAGAACCACCTGAACAGGATCAAGTAAAAGCTTCCATAGGATGATAACTGCATTAAGTCATTGGATTGTCAAGAAACTATTAAGTTATTAACATAAGCTTGGAAAAAATGTTCAAAAATACCTCTCAGAACATCAGGCATCTCTTAAGAACCAACTTTCTGTTCTAGCAAGCAGCCCGAGAAGAAACTCTGACTCCCACTACAAATTTGGTGAATCACCGCTAAGTGTCTCTTGAGCCCACTTCCATTCCCACCTCCTCCAAGCTGCTACTGGTGCCGTCATTCTTGCTCAACACCTCACGACTCTTCAGTTATCAAATCACACTGTCAGCCTCCATAACAACTGTGGAACACACTCCTCTTCTTTCTCTGCTCATGATCCAGTCTAGTTCAAGCCTTTTATTCCTCTGCATGAGGCTACACCAAAACCTCCTACCAGATATCCCCAGATCCACTTAGATCATCCCAGCAGACAAGTCCTAGCACTTCAATGCCCTGCCCCAAGCCCTTCAGTGGCTCCCGACTAGTACAGATTAAGTCCAAGATCATTCAAGTCTTTCCACAAACCCTGTTGTCAGGCTCAGTCCAAGTGACAGCCCAAGGTTGGCAAACATAAATGCCTTCAGCGTTCAGGCATCAAGCCAACAAGAAATGGGTGGATGTAAGCAAGGGAATGGTTACAACAGCAGTTAAAGGCAAAGTCTGCTTCTTTTTCCAAAGACTTTTTTCTTAAAAGAATATAATAAAACTCAGCATAGTGGCCAAATCCTTATGAAGAGACCATGCTGGTCCAGTGGTCTGGAAGTCTGACCACCTGCTAGTCACATGGGCCCACTCTTACAGAAACTGCAACACTTGTTCCACCCCATGTTCCTGTTCATGAGGTGCATCTGCCTATGGGGCCTGACTCCCTCCCTCCAGATTACTGAAACTGGTGGATGGCTCAAAAGACTTCCACAGTGTCTTCCCACATGCCCTCAGCATAACGTACACGCCCCTCCTTCAGCCGTGACAAGCACACTGCTGTTTGTATGCATTTTAATGTCTATTTCCTGGCACTTCTCATGTCTTTTTCATCACTTCCTTCTAAAAGCAGCTCACTCTTCTGGTTCTTATCACATCTCCAGCATTGCACATACATGGATGTGCTTAATCACCATAATGCTACAACAGATACTATGATTATCTGCGTTGTGCACAGAACAAAACCACACTTTTAGAGAGGTAAGGTGGCCTGCCTGAAGTCTTGCATATAGCTGGTAAATTCAGGATTCAAACTGAAGTCTGTGGCTTTGAAACTTTGGCCTTGACTCCTAGTGTGTGCTGCTGCCTTGAATGCCTGGGCACACTCGCGGTCACCCTTATAGGACTGCAGGCTCTACAAAAGACAGTAGCCAGGACTTAGTCGACTCGACTCAGAGCATCTAGAAAATGCCATATGTATGCAAATACTACCTAAATGATAAGTGGACTGTCTGCCCTAGATTAAGTCTTACGATGAGCAAAACAACTGGATAAGTACAAGAAGCTGACAAAATAACAAACGAATATGATCATTATGATATACAAGTTAAATTACATCAGGTTTAACTTTTGTTAAAGAGGCTGCTGAATACAGAATAGCAAGTAGTACTATATAGTTCTCTTAAGTGACTGTCTTCCAAATCCATACAACTGACAGCTCCTCTGAGGCCCAGTGTGTCTGTTCCTGACCACAGCTCCTCCACAATGGTATCAACATCCTGATTTTTATGCCATTCACTTCCCTGCAGCTTTGTTTCATAAAACTTTTTTACCCCTATGTAATTATTCCTGGATATTCCTTTTGCTTGGTTTTGTTTTCTTTTGTCTGACTTCTGCTAAGTGAACTTGTGATCTGTTGAACTTTAGTTTGTATTTTTATTGCTTTATATTATCTGACAGAATGAGCATATCACAATTCATCCTCTTTACTGATGACAGGTCTTGGGGTCATTTCTAGTTTGGGGTTATGATGATCAATGGTAAAAAAAAAAAAAAAGAACATCTTCACATCTGGTGCACATCTGCACACAGTAGACACACTCGGGAGCAGAACTGCTGGGTCATAAAGAATGAGTATTTCTGTCTTAAATTTGAGAGTAGTTCCAACAATGTCCCTTCTCTACCAGCAGAGCATGAGAATTCATTAGCATCTTCCTGCAGTTCAATTCGTTTTCTTGATTACTAATGCAGTTATGAAATTTGTTTACTGGCCTTTTGGCCATCCACCAAAGTCTGTTCAAGTCTTTGGTCACTTTTCCACTGGGTTATCCGCTTGTCTTACTGGTTTGTAGTTATGTGTTGGTTATATATGTTGCAAATGTCATCTCCCATTCTGTAACTTGTCCTTGCATTCTTCTAATGGGATAACCTATGATAGGTCTTTGGTCCTCTTCTTTATACATACCCTCTCCCCTCCGTGACAGCATTAATTCCCATGGAAATTAATAAGAGGCAACACTTCCAAATTTCTATCTCTAGACCAGACTTCTCTGCTGATAACCAGAGCTTCTGTCCAACTGCTTATCTGTTTTCTCCATTTTAAGTCCAGACATCTCAAGTGAACTTCTGACTTTTCCACTATAACCTACTTTATTTGCTGTCTTTCCTAAAGCTTAAATGGTGGTAACTCCTTACTCTTCCCATCATTGATGCCCAAACCTCCAAGTCTTTCTTGATCCCCTCTATTTTTCCCACACTATCTACACTATCCCACCATTCCCACTTTCCCACATTATTCACAAGCCTATGGGCTCTTCCCTCCAAACACACTCAGAAGGTCAGGGTTACCATTTTCACCGCTACCATCCTGCAAGAGTCCTCTCCATGTCTCATCCCATAATACAAAGTAGACACCCAATGGGTCTCCTTGCTCCCACCTTAGCCCCAATTCCATAATCTTCTCATGACACAGTAAGCACAGCAATCATGTTAAGAGTCACATAAGATATTTCACTGTTCAATACCCTGTGGTGGCTTCCATGGCAAAAGAAGGCCAAGTCCTGACAATGGCTCCCAAGGTGTATGTATCCTGAGTACTAGCTACCCAATCCCCAGGCCCATTTCCCTTCCAGTCACATTTCATATTCCTCTCTCCCCATGACCCCACTCTAACCTCACTAGCTTCTCTGCTGCTCTTCCTACATGGCAGGTACAAGCTCACCTTAACTACTTTCTTATTCCCTCTGGCTATAAAATACACTTCCCTGAGAAACCCACATGGCCAGTTTCCTTTTCTCCAAGAACTGTTCCTGTATTAACTCTATGAGTAAACAATTTAAAATTTCAACTACCCTCACGTTCTTTACCATGTTCTATATTTCCCTGTGACACTCAATAGTATCTCTTTATTTTCATATTTAACATTTGCTGGTATATAAAAATACATTTTTCTCATGTGGGGAAAAAAATCCTCAATTCTAATTACTTACCTGTAGATTGAGACTTTCCACTTACACAATTAATATAAGTAGTAATCATAGTTCCTCCTTTCAATCCTCCAATCTTTTTTCTTACCTTTCTATACTGGCTGGCAATCTACAACAATAAATGTAGCAAGCATCCTGTTCATTCTTCATTTCAAAGGAAAAATTGTTAATGCACAATTAAACATAATGTTTGGGAAGGCTTTTGTAGGCACTATTAGAGTTAAATTTTCTTCTATTCTTCCTACAGGATTTTATCAGGAATTATTAATTTTTTATCTAATTTTTTTTCTCCATCTATCGACATGATTTTTTTTTCTTATAATTCTGTGAACGTGGGTAATTACACTTACGAATTTTCCCCTGTTAAACTAACTGTGCCCTCTTAGTATACATCCAACACGTTCACGGTACATCCTTTTTAATATAACGCTGGCTTCATTTTACTTTTAGGATTTTTTTCTCATGATTGACATCATACTATAATTTGCCTTTCTTGAACTATACTTGTTAAATTTGAGCATTAAGGATATATGTTAGTCTTTTTCTTTTTTTCCTTTAGAGTGCATGCAAGATTGGAATTATTTTATCCTTGAACTTCTGGTACAACTCTCAATGAAGCCATTTGAGTCTGGAATTCATTTTCTACAAACGCTAGCCTGTAATCAGTGATTCCATTTCTTCTACTTTCTTCTTCCCCGGTAGCTATATAAAGTTATGCTTTTTTCAAAAATTTGTCCATATCACCTAAATTTCAAATAGATTGTGACATCATTATTCTTAAGTTTTCACTTACTTTTTCAATGTCTGCAATACAAGTGATATTTTTTCTGGTTTCCTGCTAGAGACCGTAAGCGTGGCTTTTATTTCTTTAAGTATAGCAAACATAGTTGCTTTGTAGTTGAGGCCTGATAATTCTGATATCTGAAGTATCTGTGAAGTTCATTTCTCTTCTATTATTTATGTTCATTTGTTCATGGAATATTGAGCTTCATCTCTTTGATGTGAGCTGGGTCCTGTGTTTCAAAATTTATCTATAGAACAAACTTATAGCCTAGGATGGTATTATTTTGTTCCAGAATATTCTGTTTTCCTCAGCCAGACACTTTAAGTCTCTGTCTGCTTTAATCCAGAATCGAAGTTTTATGTCTCTGATTCATACAGTTCACAGAAAATAGTTCACTCTTTCACTGAGGATGCAATTCTTCATGACTTAAGCTTCAAGTGGGAGGGTGACCCCAACTTTGGCTGCTACAATCTTTGACTTCTGTAGCCCCAGTTCCATGTAATCATCACAAACACCTCTCAGCTGTTTCTGAGTGAACTGCAAATGCCCTAGGTTAGCAGCCCCGAGGCCAGAGTCTCCTCCAGATCTCAGTACAATAGTTCTTCACCATCTTGTTATTGTTAGTTCTCTGATACTTTCAATGAAAATTAAAAGTATCCTGTTTTGCTTTTACTTATCATCACTGAGGTTGGTCTGAATTAAAAGCCACATATCACTTTGGTGAGAAGAAAACATAGCTACTTCCTTTCAGAAAACTGCTTTTATTTGGGTCCCTTGTCAGTATCTCAACACTGAAGGCTAGAGACAGGCCCTCTATAGCCAGCTTCCAGATAACACCTGGCTTCCCATCTACTCAGAGCACCCAAAAAGCAAAGTCTGAGTATTCTGGAAAAAGAAGTCTTCTCACCTAGGGGCTTACCTAGCTTATGAATAAAGAGGAAAAGAAGGTGAAGGCAGTTACAAGACATAAATTAATTATACAAAATTATTATTATAAGGTAATTAACTGACTGGGCTGATTATTAATTACTTTGGAAAAGAAACACAAAATATTGCGCCACGTATAAATACAAAGTTTTAAAAATATTTGAAATGTTTCTGGTGATGGCTAAAGTTCATCTATGTGGGGCCAAATATTCAACAGATGAGATTCACCTTTGCCACAGAAATAGCAAAGCCTCCCACTTCTGAAAAATAAAGCAACCCTTTGCCCCAGCTTTACCTAATTGTTTTTATTTTCCTTCTACCTTTGTTTTTCCCTTCTACCTGCTTTTTTCTCACATTTTATGCCAAAGAAGTCAGCACAGAATACCTCTGAGTCTTTATTATTACTGCATATATATATTTTTCTTTTTTAATCTGTGTAAGCACATCAATTCTAGCAATAATACTAGTAAGGGTGTGTATGCATACACACACAAAATGCACACTTTAAAAGACAGGCTGGGAGCAGTGGCACATGCCTATAATCCTAGCAACTAGTGAGGCTGAGGCAGGAAGACTCCAAGTTCAAAATCAGCCTCTGCAATTTAGTGAGGTCCTAAACATCTTAGCAAGATGTGGCTCAGCAGTTAAGCACCACTCAGTTCAATACCCATATCCAAAAATAATAATAATAATAAAGCAACTTAGCAATTTCTTACAACCTAAGAACTATTTTAAATTTACTGTGTTTTCTGATCATAACCCAAATTAAGTTTTATTGAGAGCTTTGGAACATGCTACTAACAGGAAAATTCTAGTTTTATACTTTGAGCACTAGCAGTTGCAATTAAAATGCCAAAAACAACCTGGTGGTTCCTTGCAGATATATGGTGAATGCAATATGTGAACCCCTTGCTCCATGGAAAGAAACAAAGATCAGATAAAGCGGACACTGAGATAATTGGGAATGAAACAAGAAAAACTTGTGCCCCAACTGTTTTGAATGTTATTATGTGATAGCAACTTTCTCTGATCAGTTTTAATAGCCCTGAAAAAAACTACAGGCCAAGAGGGCCTCAGGTCTAGCCATTTTAATGAAGAACATATTTCAAGGTCCATTCTCCTCTCCCATAGGGAGACCCAAGTTTTCATCTGAATGGATACAATGGCAGTCTTAGCCTCGATGTCTTTGGAATTAAGGAATTAGTTTCATACATTATTTATCACCCTGACATGTGATTTTGCTGCCTGCACAAACAAATTCATTACTGTTTTAGTGAACTGGGGGACAGGAAGCAGCCTCCGACTCTGGGGTAGATGTTTGAAAAGCAGGGAACTGGGGAGTTGAGGCTCACTTCTGACACCTGCAGACACATCCTGCTACCCACACACAACCCTTCTGGGGTTAGGAGAGTGTGAGCTCTAGAGGGAAAAATTAATCCATTAGATTGAACTGAAAGAAGAAATGACTTCTCCAGGGAGGAGAGAGAGAAAGCAAAAGAAGTGGTAAGGCTTCTGTCTAGGTGAACAGGCAGAACTGGGACTTACTGAAATTCTTCCAGTTTTATTCCTCCATAAAAAGAGATGGAAGAAAAATGCTGCTGCATATCCTCCCAAACTGCTCAGCTATCAATCTTTTGGCAGTGGCAGTTTCAGCAGCAGTTTGGCCCACAACTTTCTTCTCTACATCCTCTTTCCATAGATGCCAGGAAAATTTCAACTGCTTTAATTCTAGGAGGCCTTCTAACCTCAGGAACCAAGTCAAAAATAAACTAGCCATGACACTTTACAGGAGGTCCAGAAAACTTTTCTTCTTAAGTATTTCTAATCATTGATAAAAAATGTATCCCTCTATAAGGACTTGGTCATAATTATTTCTATTACAGTTATAACGGTATTATTTTCTTGGGACCAGATTCAATTTAAAATGCAAATCAAAAGAACACCACTTTTTTAAAAAAATCTATTTGTTATTCTTAACGTAGAAAATTGGGAGTGGGAGGCAGATCGAAGGTCTGAAATTTCAAAGTTGGATTACGTTCATACCCAGCACTCTTCTTATCTCAGTGTTGTTCTCACATTAATAAATAAATATATATATCTGTTAACTTTTGGCAGTCATATTTGCTGAGAAAACTGTAAACAACAACTCTGAGCCTGAGGATAGGCTCCCCAAAGAACAGGAAGTGAGCCTGATACCATCAGGCCAACATAAAAGCAACTGGGAAAATTTAAAACAGCTAACGCCATTATCAGTCTCAGCAATAACAGGTCTTCCAGGGAATACTGGTGATTGCTAGTTAACAGTTAGCCAGAAAAACCAGGTTGGCTTTTTTGTTTTTTCCTCTAAGAGAGGCCAGTGGAGTGAATCACATAAAGACAAACCAGAGAATTAAGGTTCTGATTATACTAGTTCTTATTGATGCGGGCCACCTATCACCCATGAATAAGTCTGATTCTTCAGGGGTTTCAGTGCACTGCTCTCCATGACAAAGAGACAAGAATTATGAGAGCAGCATTATTAGAGGAAGACTCCGAATTCTCAGAGTCACAGGCCCAGATATTGTTTCAAAAATGTAAGAATAACCAGGCAACACAATTTTTAAGTTCCCTTATTAAAAAAAAAAAAAAAAAGAAAGAAAGAA
>NW_025999864.1:2072438-2130946 GCF_001458135.2 Marmota marmota marmota
AAAAAAAAAAAAAAAAAAAAAAAAAAAAAACAAGATATTTCCTAACCGTTAAACCCATCGTACAATCATAATAAGCACCTTAGATCTGGGCATGGTGGCTCATGCTTGTAATCCCTACGCATTGGGAGGCTGAGGCAGGAGGATTGCAAACTTGAGGCCAGCCTCCACCACTTAGCAAGACCCTGTCTCATAATAATAACTGCTAATATTTTAGAGAATCACCTTTTAGATATTTCTACTAACACGTTACATGTCAAATTGTGAGTTTTGCTCGTAAAACATTTCGTATCAATTTTAATTACAAATAATGACTAAACTACAACTTCTCTTCAATGCATTCCAGGACAACATTCAGCTCAGAGGCAAGTTTTTGCCAGACCTGCCAAAAATGCTAGAATTTTTAGACCAAATTCTCACCAATCAAGTAGTCAATCCCATGATCTAGGCTCAGAAATGAGCAGATTTTCCAGACAAAAGAGTTTTCACAAAATGGAGACATAATGGACAGTCACAAAATCAAAGGAGCGAAGCTGCATGCTCTCCTTGGTGTATGTATGCAGCTCTCCTTGGTGTATGTAGTTTGTTTCAGTAAGGATTAGCATGCATGGGGGTGTTGAAGCTACCACCCAAACAACTGGATCTTCTAAAGAGCAGGGATTTCCTCTCATCTACACTTAAACTTGATTCAGTTTTTAAAGGTATACCAGTTGGGCAACAGCAGATAGGAAGGGAGACATTCTACAGCAATATTCTCATTTTTGTTCTCAGGATGAAAGAGTCCCTTTGAAATGCACATAAAAGCAACAACCAATTACTGTCAGCGAAAACAGCCAGAGCTTGCGGACAACCTCAAACTGTTCTATAAATAGCCCCTCAGTGGCCTCTAGTGAAAAATGCTAAACACTTTCATGGTGCACAGGTCAATTCACCCACTTGTCTATTGGTGACACTTGCAGTATGGTTTCTCTAAGCAGGCATTTCGTTGTAAAGTCCTATCCAGAAGCAACCATTCTAGAAAATCATATTTAAGTAATTATACAGTTGGAAAAGTCTATTGGTATCAATTACTCTAAAAATCTTCCAGATGGAGAAGTACTTCCATGCTGGGTGGCAGAAATTCTGAATATTCAACAAAGGACTGGTTGAAACCATTAAGTAAATATGTACTGGGAGCCTGGGAATGGCTGCCAAAAGCTAGGGAGCCCTTCCCCACTGGCCAACAACAGAAGGCAGGTTCTTCGATTATTACAAAATATTGTGATACATAATCTATCACTTTAGATGCCAGGTATCAGGCCACAGAATGGACATCACTCAAAACCCTGCCAGGGGCCTCAACTTGAAGCCTCTGGGTATCCATCTCCTTCCAAAAGCCTAATATCCCTGAAAAAGAAATATGGCATTACTGTTTAGAAGGTAGAAAGTTTCAGTCTGAAAATGTCCTGGAGATAGATCCATCTGGTGACAGTTGCACAACAATATGAATGTTTTGACTGAGGGCAAATGTAAGACCTGGCCACGCAAGGCCTAGAACTATACCTTATACTATTTTTGACAAAAACAGTTTATTGTGTTTTCAGCTTATATACTATTCCATCTCTTTGGAAAGGAAATATTGGGGGAAGTGAATCTAGGGTTTAATATATCAAATTTTTTCTCCTACAGCCACTCACAGTTATAAACTTTTAAGATACAAGAATTATGGAAAAATAATCACTACAATTCTTCAGGCTATAGCATCACTTGTGGGATGTTCAGAGCCTAAATTTTAAGTCCAAACCTTCTTATGGAAGTTGATTATTAAAACAAACTTCCTCTTCTGTGTTACATGGCTCTTAGGTTTTCATTCTTTTTTACTCTTATTTAAAGGGACAGCAATGTCCTTGGAAAGCAGGTGGGTTATAAATGAATAAGAGATCAGTTACAAACTGATAGCCACTCACAGTGGAAATGAATCTTTAGAGAGCAAAGAACATCATCTGACTAGGTTTTGGTTGCTTTTCTATGGCACTTTGATCAAATACCCCCCAAATACTAAATATAATGTTAAGTTTGGGGACAAAAATTTTTCTTACAGTATCAAAAAATAGGGCACCTAAACTCAGGAAAAACAAACCATAATTGCATCCCTATCGTTCTAGAAGCACAATGCAGAATAAGCCACCTAAGTTGCCAAGGTGAGATACATCAAAAGTCAAATTAACCTTCTCCCTCCTTTTTTTTTTTTCTCTCTCTCTAAATCACAGTGCAAATGAATAAACAAAAAGTTTCAGTGCAAAACTTTTGCCATGAATCTCTGCTAAATGATAATGGCTAGGTACCTCTATCCTACACATTTCAAGAGTTACCATCTAAATCAAATTTTGTACAAGACAGCAACAGTATCTTTATTCAGTAATCAGGAATAAAAATGAAAAAAAGAAAAACAAAAGTTGCTTGTACAGTCTTCATACTAAAGTTTCTATATAACGAACCTTCTAATATCCTGTAAGGATCTTCTTTGTGAGGAGATAAGAAATTAGAATATTTTTTTTAAAGCCTCAAATATTTTCTTATTACAACCTTACTAAAATACATACTTCAGCCTAACTGATGAACTTGTTAGTAATCTGGTAAATAGAGAATACAGGGGTGTTTCTTTCAAAGACAATAATTCTTTTTAATATGGAGAGAGGAATGCATCCTCAACTAGACGAATCAAACTCTCCTTTTTTTGTTTTGTATGGTGTCTTCTTTATATTATTAATGATTACTGGTAAGTTTTAATACTTGTCTGGTATCTGTTTAGTAACACATTACTCACCCATCTGAATGCTTGACTGTAGTTTTAACTATCATGGATACCTTTTTTTCCTTTAAAGACATTTCACTTTATGTCCTCATATTTTAGTGTAAGAGACCCACTTATAAATATCAAAATTATATACTCATTATAGATTCCCTGTAAAAGGAAAAAGAAATCTCATATTTGGTGTTAATCCTTATATTTTCAAAATGCTACATATAACATCGCCTGGGTTGAGGCCTCATACTTATCAACCATGTTTTGAAATATCCAGGGTATAAGATAGCTTACTTTCAATTACAAATGGGCTACAGAACCACAGTTTCAAGTATCACACTGCTGCCATCCTTAAACTGGTATTTTTAATCTCCGAAGAACTTCAGCTTTAACCTCATCAGCAAATGTTTCAAGCAAAGTGCTCTATCAAAGTCATTTTTTTTTTTCCTACAGAGGAAAATAGGCAGGGAAGATGAGAGGATAGAAAAGATAATTTACCTGCATCAATTTTCTGGAGAGCTCATTAGTGAGGAACTCTTCTTCCTTCTCGTAATTTACAGCAAGGGTTTCTTTCTCCTTCTGCAAAGCCTGAATTTTCTTGAATAAAGTATTACTGATGAATTCTTCTTCCTGCTCAGCCCTGGCTTGCTGTTTTACAAAAAAAAAAAATAAAAATAAAAGAGAACAAAACAAAAACACATGTTAAGGAAACAGGAAATTTACTAATTGTAATATAGTTCTTATTTTCAGAGAGGGTGCCTATTTTAATTAGAGCTCTATTTTTAACTTTGACCAACACACCCCAGCAAGCACAAAACAGCAAATATTACTATTACCCCAAAGGGACTCTCTGTACTATGCATGGCCCTTCTTCTTACAGTGATATATCAAATGAGCAAAAACTGTACTGCAGTTTTGGGATACTTTTATGTTCATTTTTTGGTATTGGGGATTGAATGGGGGTATGGGGGTACTGAGCTGCTAAGACAGGGTCTCGCTAAATTGCTGAAGCTGGCCTCAAACTTGTGACCATCCTCCCTCAGTCTCCCCAGTGACTGAGATCATAGGCACACATGTACTACAGTTTTTATGAAGCATCTCACAAATAAATAACTGGAACACAGAAAGCTCCTTCTCATGTAGCAGAAAGGTCCAGTGTGTAGAGGCATTCCTAATAACTCTCCATGTCAATACTTCTCATAGGCTTGTAGTTAAAATATCTAGACAACATTTTTTTTTTAAAACTGGAGCAGAAAAGTTCAAATCGCTTAAAAGAATATCACCTCTCTAGAAGACATTACTAAAAGCATGTGGACATACCATTAAAAAAAACAATAGAGGGCTGAGGTTGTGGCTCCATGGCAGAGTGCTTGCCTTGCACATGTGAGGCACTGAGTTCCATCCTCAGCACCACATAAAAATAACAAAGGTATTGTGTCCATCTATAAGTAAAAAAATTTTTTAAAAAGCAATAGATACACATGGACACATTAACATGTTCATGGATATAATTACTAGAAGACAATAAACCAAAGCTGTTAACAAAGTAGTGAGAATCTCATCTGTAAAAGGTAAGGGCAGATGAAAGGATTTTTTTAACTTTATTTCCCTACTGGGAATTATTGGGGTGATGGAAAGAACAGGTATTACTGAATTAAAACACACGAAAAACAGAAGAAAAGGGAGTCAGGCTTAATTCAATGACAATATTCTTTTGTAGATCCTCACAAATGCTTTAATAGACTAAACAGACTAATGAAAGTTAATTATTCTTTTATGTGTGGGGAGAGATACTGGGGAATGGACTCGAGGGTACTGCCTTTTTCTTCTTTTTTCTTCTCTTTTTTGAGACAATCTTGCTAAATTGCTAAGAATGATCTCAAACTATGATTCTCCTGTCTCAGCCTCCTGAATTGCTGGGATTAAAGGTGTATGCCACTGTACCTGGCAAACCTAACCATCCGAAGGAGAGTCTTCTTTTCAGAAAGAAATGGACTCAATTGTATTAAAAGCACTTTTTAAACTGCAACATTTTGATGCATCTGTACCAAATAATGCATTTCTATTTTATCTGCCAGTCAAGGGAGAGAGAGCTACATGAATTCCAAACCTCTCGCACCTCCACTTATTATAAAAGGGCCAGAGGACAAGAAACAAAAGGAACTCACATCAATTACCACCTTTTAGCATTCAAAGGTCCAGCAACCACTCCCAGGTCTTATGGCTTAAATTTGGTACCCATTTGCCAGCTTCCAACACTTGCACCCTAATACCACAGTTTAATGTAGCATCACACCCTGGGCTCCACATCCCAGCAGCCCTCAAGGAAGTATACCATAGTTCCCAGAACTGCTTGCCAAACAATTTTATAAGAGAACCATGCATAGTACTTAAGACTGAAAAACAGTTAAACCAAAGCTGGAAACTTTAGGAGAAAGTCCAGAACTCGAGTTCCTAAGGAAGCCATTCTGGAATAGTCCAGGAGAATTGAGCAATGAAGAACACATCCACCAGCTAATAAATTCCTGTGACAAGCCAAGGGCACACACTGAATACCGTGGCTCCCTTAAACGCCTCCTGTTTCACAAGACCTTCTCAATGCCTGGTCCTTGCACTATAGTCAAAGAGAGCTGCTGGGCACTGGGGCTTCCCTGGCCCTTTAAATCAATCCCTACTCCTCTTCCAAAGTTGCAAACTTCAAGATGTCCTCCTGCAATGGGCAGAGGGCCAAGGTATTTACTTAAGGCACATCTGACATATATATCCAAGCCCACAATCTCTCCAAGCTACCCGTTTTTCCGGTTTTGATGGACAAAGCCCTATATGATTTGAATGATGATTACTCTGAGAGTTATAGAAGAAAAAGGACGACAGGAACCATAATGCTCTCGCTGGTGACTCTGGACTTAGAATTCAAAAGGGGGGCTGCCATAAATTAGTTTCATTATCATGCCAGACTCAACGACTTGCAAATTATTGCACACTTAAGAGTTTAGACATTTGGTAAACTTAATCATTAGCAATAAAGAGGGCCCCGATGAGGCTGAGCAGATCATCCTCCCATATACATGGGGGCTTGGAAGTAACAAGCAGAAAATAAGCTAACAGTTTATTCCCGTGAAACTAAAAATAAACCCAAGTTTTATTTGTGTAGCTCTCTCTTCCCATGTGATATGACCATTAAGTTATAGGGACAAAAGATTTCAGTTTATTATAAAAATGAATTCTAAGAGAGAAAACAGGTTGCCAAAGGAATGGAGAATGACCGCTCAGTGAATGGTTCCCTAAAAAGGGTTTCTTTTAGAGGTGAAGACATTTTCTGGAACTGGATGCTAATAGTTTACATAAGCTTTTAAATAGACAAGAATTCAAAACTCAGCTGGGTGTGGTGGCACACACCTACAGTCCCATTGGGCGGCTAAGGCAGGAGGATCACAAATTCCAGGCCAGCCTTAGCAACTTAGGGAGACTGTGTCTCAAAAAAAAAAATAAATAAAAAAGGATGGGGATGTGGCTCAGTGGATAAGCACCCCTGGGTACAATCCCCAGTACCTAAATACACTAGAACTCACCTAACTGTACATTTTTAAAGGGTAAATTTTATGGTATGTGAATTGAGTCTTGATTTTAGAAAAAGGGGCTCTGATAATTAGTAGGATCTGAATTTCTCAGAGCCCAGTTTCCTTGCAGTTCTTCCCGAAGAGAATAGCAAAATTTTAAGATTCGGGCAGAGAGATGAAGAATAGGCTTGTTCTACAGTTCCTTCCAAAGTGAGTGACAAGTCAGGGGTCTTGGGAAGCTGAGGCTTTGACAAACAAAATTATTCACCATTTTAGAATAGCCCCTTCTTTCTAGGCAAAGCCCATTAATAGAAAATGCCACTCTCAGGAACTCTGAATGACCACGAGGGATTGGCCTGTTAAAGACTATTTAACTTAACAAAGGGTTAATATGGCTAACAGTTTATCCAAAGCTCCCTTTAGCCAAGTTTTTTGCCACCAGTTCTAAGCTCTAGTGGGGGAGACGGATGTTCAAATGGGACAGATTGGCTTAAGAATGAACACATAAATGAAGAAAAAAGACAAAGATATCCAGTGTATCCAGTGAACCTCAAAGAAGAACTTTAGAAAAATCAGACATAGCATATTAACAGTGTGGATAAACTTGATATTAGAGAAGGAACCATGCATGATGTCCACTCACTTTTGCCGGCAAGTTTCTCCCTGTGCTGTGTGTAGTATGATCTCACTCTTGATCTTAGTCTTGGTTTTTATTTTCCAATCCCCAAAAAGGCCATTTTATTTAAGCCGTAAAATAAATTATCTTTCCAATGTATTCCCACAAAACAACCCCAGATGCAACCAAGTAGACTGTGGCCCAAAAAACAACAACAAACACCTGGGCACCTATGTGCAAGATAGGAAGAGAGTTAGCCAGGCAACAGTGGGCAAGGAGGAGCTGAAACAGGTCCCTTAAGAAATCTCATCCATGGGTTTTATCAGCGTATTTTCCCCTTTTATCTGAAATGCCTGAAACCTCAGCAGGCCTGAAGACATACAAATTCAAACTTAAAGCTGCACCTCAATTAAGGTTTACCTAATCCCCCTCTAAGTTCTCAAATGAAAATGTGAACAAAAACATTAGAAACTCTTCCAAAGAGGAAAGCTTTTCTTATTACAGTCTGGTATGTTTGTATAGTTGAAGACTGGGAAATTCGAGCAAAAATTTAAAAAAAAAAAAAAAACTGATTACATTTTCATGCTCGATATGGTTCTAGTTGCTACGTTTAGAAATGGAGTGAATCTTGTATAATCTCACTTTCTTATTAGTGTTTGCTAATAAACATGCTGCCCTCCACCCAGCTGTAATAGTGTCTACTAATATGAAGACTAAAGTACCTCTCCATCATTTTTTTTTTCTCATCTACCAAAAGCCCAACACAATCAGTTTGAAAGGGGTGGGGGCAGCAGGATGAGGACAGGAGAAATTTGCCAAGTCCTCAGGAGAAAATAAACACTGAAACAATTCTTGTAAAATATTTTCTCTCGAGTCACCACATATTTAGGTAACCATACTATACATAAGCATAATTTTCTGCATACAAGGAAAACAGTTTGCTCTGATCCACTGTTATCAAGACCTGGGAACAACTTTGATGGGAGATTCCAATGTTATTGCTTAAGGTCTCTGTTATCCATAGCATCTGGAGGGTTGGTATAAAAAGAATTCCAAATCTCTCCACAATGGCACTCACTGCTGAGAAAATCCACATGCCAAAACCAAAATCACGTAAGATGATGTAACTCATGATCTGTCAAGCATAAGCTAAAGAAGGGTTTTCCAAAGCAAGAAATTACAGGCAAACATCTATTTGATAGTGGGTGTGGGGAAAGGATATAATTAGGAGAAAGTTCACCTTACTACAAAGAGAAGACACTTGCATCAGCTTTAAAAAATTACTTTTAAGTTGGTTCATAACTTCTTTTAACAAAGAATCATAAAACTAAGATATCTTAAATGTTTAATGCTTAAGGATCTAAGCAAGATTCATCTATTGTAATTACTTAAATCTAAATAATATATTTGAATTCATTATTCCAAGTATTTAAACTTACTCTTTGATTGTCTAGTCACTTATAATCTAAATTTTAATGATCTTAAATCTCAGTCTGAAATATCATCTGAACCATCTAGTTAGAATTGCAGGCACTACACAACACACGGCCAAGCAACTAAATAAAACCCAATTCTTTCTAAACTATCATTTATACATGCACCACTGCACATATGGATTTTTTTTCTGGGAGATGCTTGGAGTTTGAAAGAATTCCTCATGACTGATGGCTGCTGGCACTTACGAGATTAGCTCAAATATCAAGCATGCCAATGGGTTTATCAACACAAACTACATTCCTACAGAAATCTGCTTAACACTGAAGTACCAGGATGGCAGGGGTGGGTGGCAGTGACACAGAACACAAGCCTGTAAACACCTTCCTTTCTTCTAATAGAGTCAAGAATAGGATTCTGATGATATGCCTGAGAATCACAATTCTGCAGTTAGTCTGTGGAAGTACTAGGATAGGGTGCGCTTTCTCCACATACTGCACACGCGCTGGCAGTAAAAGCAATTCATCAATTAAAGCACTTTTATTATCTGCTCTATTCTAGAATAGCCAACAAGTCACTAACCTACACAGGGATCAAGTAGGACATTACAAGTCCAGGCGACTGCTATTTTTGCCTCAGAGTCTCTGCCCAGGCTGTTGCCACAGAAATGGAGGGTAAGACAAACAACAAGCACCACAGGGTAACTTCCTGAATAAAACAACCCAGACTGAGGTTAATAAGGACCAAACAGTTACCAAGTTTTGTCAACCTGTAGTACCTCTAAAACCAGCTTTGAAAAAAAGGGCTAGGAGACCCTGCAACTATAGATTCTGCAGAGGACAGACACATTCCCCTGTGTGTGTGCTATTGTCCAGGAGCAGAACACAGGTCCTCACCATGTGCATTCATCCCCACCCAAACTGGTCCACAAATGGCTCAAGAAGATAAGTCCATTGGTAACTTGCTTGGAAACAGAGAGATGAAAGACTACTAAAAAATTAATGTTTACACTAGCTTTATGAACTTTATGTCTCACAGGCCCATAACAAACAGGAAGGGGAAGGTTCATATACAGTGTCAAACTGTGGAGTCAAGGTGCCTGGTTTACAAGGTAGCTGTGGGGGCCCCGGGGAAGGCATGTGACTTCTTCAAGGCACAGTTTTCACCTTGTAAAGTGAAAGTAATGTCATCTCCCTCTAAGTTGGTTACAAAGACAAAATGAAATAATCCACAGAAAGGGCTTATCACAGTGCCCAAGTTTTCCAAGAACATATATTCATACAATAGAATGTCATTCACTCATTTAAAAAAATGTAATAATATATGTTAAAACATGGATAAACTTTGAAAACATGCTAGGTGAAATAAATAAGACACAAATTTCACATACAACTATGATGCCATAAATATGAAAAATCCAAAATAGGCAAATCCACATGAACTAAACGTAGATTTGCAGGTGTCCAGGATTGAAAATAGGAAAGAATGGGAAGTGAGTGATCCCTAATGGGTGGGCCATCCCTTTTCAGGGTGATGAAAATGTTTTAGAAATAAGAAAATGATGGCTGCCTAACTACTGAACTGTTTACTTTTAAAAGGTGCTCACTGTGGCATATGAATTGTCTCTTTTTTCAAAGCCTTTATTATGTGACAGTGGAAAGGACAGCAAAACCCAATCCCCAGGGCCAGGTAAAGAATGGCAGCTTGAGGAGGAGGAGTAAAAGCAACACTGGCCTGTGCGTGCATAGGGGCAGGAAGACCTGCCATCCCCAAGACTTGGGCAAAGACCCACTGTCCCAGGAGAAAAGTAGGTAAAGCTCTCCTGCCCCAGACACACATCAGATTGAAGGCAGGGATTGGCGACCAGAGGAGGAGGGAACAGCAATGCTGAACAGACCTTATGTCCTTGGCCCAGGTTCCCAGGGCTTATCCAAGAGAAGAGCTGAGAACCGCCCTCAACAATCTAGTCACACCCCTCAACATAGGAGAGACCACCAACAGTGCAGCAAGTGCTGAAGTGGGGGCCAGAGTGTGGGGAGCACCCTGCAGCCCAAGAGAGTAGAACATTAACACTCAGGAAAGTGGGACCCCCACCCTAACTCTAAGGTGACAGTAGCCCACAGCTGAGGCATTTAAAGCCTACAGTACAATAAAAGAAATAATCCCAACAGAACCCAAACCCAACTCAGCTGTGGGTTAGATTACTTCAACCCCACTTTAATGACCTAACAGAAGAGGAGGCAAAAGTTCATTTCTGGGCATAAACACCGTCTACCTCAGTCTCTACAGGTCTTCTATATAATATCTGGCATTCGGTCAAAATTATTTTTTAAAAAAATCACAAAAAATGCAAGAACAAATTAAGATATCAGTCAATCAACAGAAAAGACTTGGAGATATACCAGATATAAAAACTGTTGATTTTAAAATAACCAAGATTGATGTGTTAAAAGATCTAATGAAAAAAGTGAACTACATGGAGTATACAGAGAGAGGGAAACTAAAATAGTTAAAACAGAAATGATCAGGATAAATAACTTGGTATCAGAGAAGAAGCGTTCCTCCAATGGGATCAACGTAGAGAGGATGGTGTGAGAAAAGGGTAAGAAACCCTCTCATCCCAAAACTTGGACAGAGACCCACAGACCCTGAAGGAAAGGCAGACTTAGCATAAATTAGAAAACAGAAAACTAAAGCATCCATAGAAACCATTAACTGAAATAAAAATTGGGGGAAAAACAAAAAATTGTGGTGGAAGTGAGTTATAGATCATCCATGGGAAAATTTCTAATGGTCTATTAATGTAACTGGAGTCCCAGAAAAAGAAAAAAAAAAAGAATTACTTGAAAAGACATGGCAAAGAATTTTCCAAAATTAATGAGAACAAACCACAGATTCACAAAGCTCAGGGAATCTCAATCAGGATAAACACTGAACAACACAAAACAGACACATACCCTTTAGTCATCATAATCAAATTACTGAAAAGTCAAAGATAAAAAGAAAATCTTAAAGGCAGCCAGGAAAAAAAAAAAGACCCTATAAAAAAAATAGTGAAAAGGAAGCCCTCAAAGTTGAGGATATTTGCAATGCAGGTAACAAATGATTAGTACACAGTATAAAGAATAACCGTGAAGAAATCAATCTCTAAGAGAAAAAATATATAAGCAGGAACTTTAGAAAAACAAATATTTGGCAAATTTTAAACATGCAGATTCAGATTCACAAGTAATTAATGCAAGTCCAAGTTAAGATCTTCATTTTCTATACCCAAGATCAGGAAAAATTAAGGAATTCAATGAGATCAGATTTCTGACTAGAATGTGGACCAATGGCAATTCTCGTATAATATAGGTGGGAGTTTAAAATGGTACCGGTTTTTGAAAAATTAAACATTCTTAAACTCTACCATGTGCCAATTCTTAGGCATATGCCTTAATTAATATGTGATTTTAAAATAATAAAGAATCTCTTCCATCTATATAAGAAACAATTCAAAAATATTCATTGCTTTGTTTTCTTAAGTAAAATACTAGAAATACCCCCAAATACCTATTCAGGAGGGAAACAGACTATTCATAGAATTAAAAAAAAAAAAAAAAGCAGTGAAATCAAAGAAATACAGCTAAACACAATATGAACAAATCAAAGACATAGTATTGAGTGGAAAAAAAGAAACCGCAGAAAAATATATTTCTTCAGGGCTGGGGTTATGGCTTAGTGGTTAGAGCGCTTGCCTCGCATGCATGGGGCACTGGGTTTGATCCTTAGCACCACATAAATTAATAAAATAAGGATACTGTGTCCATCTAAAACTAAAAAATTTTTAAAGAGAAAGAAAAATACATTTCTTCAATGAACTTTAAAAAGCAGAATAAATTACACATTATTTATGGATGCACTTGTGAGATTAAGAGTAGGAAAATAAGATAGGAATGAAATTCGTATGTAAATGCAATGGTATCAGTACCATCCTTATGTTGAGTGGAGAACCCAGGTGTTTACCCGCTCATGCTTTATAACTTGCATGTGTTATATGGTCCATTTGGGGTTTTTTTTCTTTACTACAGAAAAAATATTATGTAAAAATGTTTAAAAATGGTCATAAATCATTTTATCTTAGTATTGATATGTGCTAAAATATGTATAAACCTCAAAAACAACATAGTTCATGATAGAGGCCTGACTGAAAAGAACACATATTATATGAACCCACTTATAGGAAGCATCCAGAATAGGCATATTTACATAGACAGATTTGTGGTTGTGTGGAGCTGGCGAGAGAGGTTGAGGTGGTAAGGAGAGAAAGGGAATGAATACTAATAGGTACAAAATTCTTTTTTTGGAATAATAAAAGTGTTCTAAAATGAGATTATGCTAATGATCACAAAAGTGTAAATATACTAAAAACCACCAAATGTACACATTAGACAGATAAATTTTATGGTATGTAAATTATATCTCAATAAAGCTCTTTTTTAAGAAAAGAATCATCTCTAACAAGCACGTTTTTGTTCCTATCAGAAATACAATGAAACATAAAAATGTCAAATAGCCTTAGGTACAAAAGAGATGGAGGCTTAAATTGAATATAATTAAATATGAAAAAGCTCTGACTTTATATCACTGTAGTGATTCATGAAAGTACTCAGCATATATTACAGATGTCTAACATTTATTATTTTGATATGTTTAAGAAAATGGCATGGCGCCAGGCATGGTGGCACATGCTATAATCCCAGCAGCTGAGGAGGCTGAGGCAGGAGGATCGTGAGTTCAAAACCAGCCTCAGCAAAAGCGAGGCACTAAGCAACTCAGTGACACCCTGTCTCTAAATAAAATACAAAATAGGGCTTGGGATGTGACTTGGGTTGAGGACCCCTGAGTTAAATCCCTGGTGCCCCCAAAAGAAAACAGCTAGCCCATATTTCAAATACTATCTCTATTCTGCTCAGGCAAGCTTTAATTGTAAGTGCTCTAAAGTTATAAATGTTCTGATTTTAATTAAATTGGTCGTTAGTATAACATTTTGTACTGCAACAACATTAATTGTGATGCAATTCTCAAGGCCAGTTTTCAAAAACTCCTTCATAGCGTGATGTAACTGAATTGTGGTATGAAAAAAAAAACATGGCCTGAATCTGGGTTCTGAAGCAAAGAGATTCTATCAAAATGGAAAAAGGAAGATTTTTATCCTCTTTAAATATGGATCCAGTTTAGCATACCACTTTCACATTTCCTTGGTATTTTCTCATTTTTCCTTTCAACAGTTCTTTATTGCCCACTACTACCCTTACCAGATATGCAGTATACTCATATCCTTTAACTCCCCAACCCTAATACGGGATAACATCCAAGTAATCCTTTCTCCAAAATGAATCATGCCCCCCCCCCCAAACATCTACTTTCCTTCTCTAGCTAGCGCCTAATAACCCTTCCATCTGACCGCTGAGAAGGTTGATCCAAATTATAGTAAAATGTGTCAGACTCTTTCCTCACCCTAATGATTGTTTCAGGGGTTGGAATTAAGAGGGCATAACAGGAAGCCTGCCTGAGTACTGTCACCCAGAACACGCTCATGATCTACTGGTGCCTAAGAAACCATCCCTAAGCTCCAGGACCATCAACAATGTATCATTGTATCATGTATCAATGTATCATCATCATGCTGTGGGTTGGTGGTCTCCCTTGGCTGGTTTGACTGGGTCTGTTTGCTCCTGTGGTATAGAGATCAAAGTCAAGATCAAGGGATAAGAAACAGACTTCTCCTCCTCAGGAGAGAGAGAAGCAGCATAGATCCCCTCAAATGTATGATAAGAGAAAGAGACCACACAAAACACGTCTGTGTCTAACGATGCCTCAAACCACACACATTTGTAAAAACAAGTGTCACAAACTAGAGAGATAAACAAAGGGAGAAATGCCCACTTCAGTGTCCTGTATTTGTGGTTCACATCACTGATTAACTTAAATACATGATGTTCAAGTAGATGAAATTACTACCTCCAAAGTATACCTTGGCTCAGAAGCCACTGGGGGGAGTTCTATGAAGTGTTCTTAAACCGAAGCCTCTCTCTGTTGTTTATAAGGAAGCCACTAAAGCCACTTCTACCTACCCTGGACACCTGAGGCTTCCAGCCCTGGCACTGCGGCAATGACTGAGGCCTGGAGAAGGTAAGTGCTTCCAAAATGCCACCTGTGCATTGAAAAGTTTTAGCCACACACCTCCTGCTACCAAGAATCAATAGGGGGAGCTCTGTGACAAAGGTGCTCTGGAGTAGGAAGGCAGGCCAGCTATAGACAAAACTGACCACAGAATCGACTCCCTTCTCAGCCTTCTCCTACAAGGCACATTCCCAAAGACAGGAGAATCGTCAAGAAAATTAAAAAAAAAAAAAAAAAAAAAAATGAGCAAAGAATCAACTGATTGAAAGTGACCATCACTGCAGACTGAATACTGACCATGCACTTCTCATGTGCCTAACACAAAGCTCCCCTATTCCAGGAACCAGTATATCTAAATACTTTTCCACTTCCGATACACGCAGAGGGAACCTCAACACTAGTCCCAGAAAGCAGCTGCCATCTTCTCTCTTAAGAATTAATTCCTGATCATAACAGCTACCAAGTAGGAAGAGAGGCCACAGTCAATAGATTTTTAAAACGTATTCAACATATTTGACAACAGTATCTCCTACACTGCAAGTGCTGTATGGATACGGCAGTGAATACCACAGATACTGGCCCTGAAGAGGTATACAATCTTCCTGGCAATCAATAGCAACAACATTAATCCATACATTCAGCAACTGGCTGTAGGATGATCTTGTCTTGGCTATATAAAATAGCCTAAGGAATAAAGACTTCAAATGGGACTAGGTTGCACAGAAGAAAAAGGTAATTATTGTATCCACTACAGTAACAGAAGAAATAAAAGCCAATGGAGCCTAATGCCTGGCACATAAGCAATCAAACATCTGCTGAACAGTGAGCAGCATAGACGTACACAAATACAGGAACACAGCAGGCTCTTCCATACATTATCCCCTATCCACTGCAGGACCAGCAACTAAATCCAGAGGTGCTTCACCACAGATCAACACCCCCAGCCCTTTTAGAAACAGGGTCTTCTGAAGTTGCTGAGACTAGCCTCAAACTTGTGATCCTCTTATCTTAGCCTCCAGAGTTGCTGAGATTACAGGTACGTGCCACAGCACCCAGCAAACCCATTATCCCATTTAATCCACACATTGATTTCACATTTCAGTCCTACATCATATGTAGAGAAATGAATTCAGAAAAGCCAGGCAACTTGTCTGAGAATCCAAACTACTAAGGACAAGGGCTACAATTCAAACTGAAACCCTGGACTGGCTCCAGATCTTCCAGTCCTTTTATGGGCTAACCTCAACACCCAGTAACAATACCTGCCACTGATCCCAGAGTCGTAGCATCATGCTCCAGAAGTCAAAAGTCACCAACTTGCAATTAAAGTGAACATCATTTGTGCTGTCACACAGAGAAGCTCATCTTTACAAAAAGACACCCTGTAATTTCCTTTCCCAACCAAGAGGGTAACTAAATGTTGGATGACTGACAGGTAATCTTTAAGAACTGCAAAGGAGCCACTTTCCGCTATTGCTACCAGTAGTTCGTGTAGGAGACTAGGTATTTCCTGATGGCAAACTCGCCATATGTAGTGTTCCTGTGGGTTGACAGCAAACTCTGGTCACTTAGCTTTACTCCAGACTCTCTTCCCCTCTTTCAGATACTGAATGAAGGCAGATCTGCTGGGGAACAGAAGACCTGTCAAAGGGGCAACATGGGAAGGTCTGCCACAAGCAAGCCAGTGAGGATATGGTTTCAAATCTATGAAGAATCTGTAGGATGAGAACACACAGACTTCCTAGGTGAAAAAGAGTTCATACAGCAGGTCTAATTGGGATCTTTTGAGAGTTCTGCATACAAGGTTGGCCCTTGGCTGGCAACTGGAAAGTTAGATTTTGGAAGACTTCCTCCCACTATGATAAAAGTGGCTCAGTGTGTCTGAACTTTACAAGCAATACTGTTTGTAATGAACACTGCTTTCCTTAGAGAACCTAGAATGTTGACATATGCTAAGTGGAGAGAGTGCCTCCATGAATAGCCCCCAATTAAAAAAAGACCTAAACTCTGGGTCTTAAAGGAGATTCCCATAGACAACACTTCATACACGTGGTCACTATTCACTACTGGAGGAATTAAGTACATCCTGTGACTCTACTGGGAGGACTCTTGAAGCTTGCACTAGGTTTCCTCTGAACTTCATCCCATGCACCTGTTCCCATTGCTGATTTTGCTTTGAAGACTTTGGCTGTAATAAATCTTAGTAGTGAGAATGACAAGAAACAAGGTCCTGTCTGTGGGTAGTGCTAGTGACCCCTGAACTTCCTATGTCTGAAAGGAATGCCTTCCAGTCTCTCTTTCAAAAACCAATGGAAGCCACAGGAAAGGGCAAACACTTTATACCTGTCATGCTTCAATGATCTCAAGGTAGCGGTATTAGCTAGAACCCAAAGCCTTACAGTTAAGAGCAACTTAAGAGGTACATGAGACCACTTTGCCCAAAAGAAGCTCCCCAGATCTCCAGGCTCTTAGCCAACTGCCTGCATACCATCCTCAGCTGGAGCTCATACAGGCATCGCAAACAACCAGCCACAGGTGCATCTCTTGACTCCTTCCCATCTTGACTAAGCACCTAGATGCCCAGGTGCACAAGCAAAGATCAAGGAGTGAAGTCTTGGGTTTTTCATTCCTCCTATGCCCTTATGCTCATTTAGTCCACTGGAACATTCTGAGTCTAATGAAATCAATTGAGAACATCTCTTTCTAACCTTTTCATTGCCTTTGTTCCATCCACCACCATCTCTCTCCAGGTGGATAACAGCTACCCCACTCCTGCTCTCATGTTATCTGTGTTCCACTCTGTATCCACAGTGTTTTTACAGATAGAAAACGATCACTTCATTACCCCACTCCGACCCTCCGACAGATTCCCATCATATTCAGAATCAGTGATTCCCTCCTATGATCTACCAACCCTCCCATGATGGAGCCCCTGTCTGCCTCTGCCACCTGTGTTCATGGTAATCTAGCACACCAGAGTATCCATTCCCGTATGAGGCCAAACCTGGAATTCCTGCTGTAGGAACCGGATATTAGCTAGACTCTCTACATAGCATGCTGGCTTGCTATCTGTTAGAGTCTGTAAACAAGTCTGGATGGCGCCTGGCATTTTGCCAGAGGGAGTGGTTTGAGAAGTAACAAAAGTGAGCCATTAAGTGTGGAGATTCCTTATTGGTTGACTGATGTATCTAGTTTATGTTAATTAGATAAGCTGTGTGGAATGTATAAATACTGCTCCTGTCCTACAATAAACGGCTTCCACTCCTGCTGTATCAATCTACACAAGTTCTTCGTCACCCCCCGGTTATTTTGCCCAGCCAGCCGGGCTACGGCAGCTATCTGTCGTCTCAGGTGTCCCCAAAGAGGCTAATGACCACCTAACCTAGAGCCAACAACCATCAGTCACTCACCAGCCCATTACTGTGTTTTTCCATCAGAATAGTCACTGCCACTGGGATTTATTTTACCACCTTCTTTATCTTTCTGTCACTTCTACCAGAATGTGGGCTTATGACACTGAGCCATATCTGCTGGTAGAATAGAGTCTAGAACTGTACCTGGCATACAGCAAGCAATCTAGTACTGGTTAACAGTTACTAAGATGTGGGAAAAGCCCTCTCAATCTCTAAACCTCTTGTCTCCACTCTCCTCTGCTAGTTTACCAAGCCCAATGCACTGGGTCAAGAACGTATGACGGAAAAATAACTATGGTATTAGTGCTGCCCTTGGAGGCGCTCAGTCTAGCAATTCCAGATCCTTACAGCTATTTGTGTCCCCACATTCACTTTCACAGACGCCATCAACACCCAACATAGAACCATACCAGGTAGCTTCAACTAACTTTTCCATCCTTATATCCCATCGTCACTTCTGGTTGATACATTGAGCTGTAGCAGATACAAGTGACTGATTCCAAAGTACTAACCTTTTTCTTCCTCCTTTGAAAAACAGACCTGCCCCCCCACCCATTCTAGTTAGACCCATGACTACCCAGTTAAACTACATATCCCAGGCTCCCTGATAGAAATTAGTTACATATTAGTTACTTGCTAACAAACAGAAGCCAAACGGAAGTGGCCACAACATTGCAGTCACATCTTTAAAAAGGGAGCAATTATCAATGCTTAGACCCTCTTCCCACAGTCTGAAATCTGACATTAGTAGCTATAAGCCAGTCTGCACCACAAAGGCAGGGTTAAAACCCCTTGAGAAGGTGGAGCAATGAGGTAAAAATACCGCACACCAGTGACAATGCTCAAAGACAAAGTCGCCTGCCAACCCTGAATTCTTTAGTGTGAACAAACTAAACTGGTGAGTGACTGATGCCACTGTATTCTCAAATCTCCCTTTCAACAGTGTAATTTCTACTTTAACTCATACAATCCTGAAATGAAAACTCAGAAGACCAGACTGTAGAACCTGGAACTGAAGACCTCTACTCTCCATTTAGTATACTTCACATATCATCCAGTCTTGAGAGGAAGTGGTGGATCCATGCTACTTTAAACAATTCATGCTTGAGAAGAATTACAGATCTACATTTACAAAAGAAAGACTTCCCCAACATATAGTAACTTAGAGTATGCCAATTATGATCTCAGAAGTGAGGATAAGGAATAAATCTATGTAAATAAAATGTATTCGAGTATTATAGAAGTTTATTATGTTGCAAAAATGTAAGTATCATGCATATAATCAATTATAAATACATGCAAAATTTTAAAATCTGGACCCAAGAAACTTTGGAGTTCAGAGACAAACCTGTCATATCCACAAAACTGAGAACATTGCCTCTTATATCCTAAGCATGCAAATTCTATAAAAATGAATATACACCTTGTGTTTAGTTGTGAACACCCACACAAATCTGGGAGGGACTGCTATGTAGGCAATAGATTCCCAAAGTCAAATATCAAGACTGCATTACCATTGTGTAATATCCATTAAAAAAAAAAAAAATCAATTTGCTACTAACGTCCAGATCCAACCTCTGACGCACTGAGTCAGCTCTAAGGGATGAGCCTAGAGGTTCCAGTGAGCAGTCTAGCTGGTGAACCAAGAGCAGATAAAATGGTACTGCTCTAGCTAATCAGGAACCCTGGTCAAGCATTGTTATTAACTCCTAAAAAACCTCTGTGAGCTACTTTCTTCCCTAAGCCTACATTTCCCATCTATACAATGTGAGAAAGTCTAAGGTTCTTTCTGGCATAGCAGATTTAAAACAACAACAACAGATACTCAGGAGAAACTCTAGGAAATGCCTGTTGTTAACAAAAAAAAAAAAAAAAACTGAGGTTGAAGACAGACAGACAATAGAGAACTGGGAACTAGAACCCAAATATAGCTACTCTACATGCAGTTCTCTTCCCATATCATCCTGCCTTGAGAAGGAGTAGTGAACCTATGCTGCTTTAAACAGCAAACCCTACAGAAGTATTCCCCAAATTCAGCTAACTGGGGGCGGGGTGGGGAGAGAACACTGTGAATAAATATAAGGAGAAAAATACCCCCAAAAGTAAAAGGCCCCTGGATTGAGGGTCTTGGGTGGATGAAGAATAGATTTTAAAAAGTTAGGAAATTCTCAAGTATAGTCTACAATGAAAAGCACTGCTAACGTCATCAATCCCTTCTAAACTATGCTTACACATTTTATAAAACCAGTACATATCATATGCACACTGTATCCCTCTACCCCACTTACTACATTGCAAGTATTATCTATGATTAAATGTTCCTTCAACTTCTGATGTCCCAAATATCTTATCTCACTGATATGCCAAAACCATATCCCTACTGCCTGACATTACAGGTATTTCTCAAGCTTCTGTCATAATTGTTACAACGAACATATTAGAACAATGTCTGATGCTCTATGTACTCTGTTCCTTCCAGCAGATTCCCCAACCCCAGGTATCACTTAAAATATAGGGATATAAGCAAATCGCCTCCTAAATTTGCAACTCCAATACTGTGTCTCTTTCTCATGCAATTGCAGGAGACAACTTAATAGTCAGTTTGCTTCCTGATCATTGTCTGCTTGCTCATTCAAAGTGTCTAGGACACTGGCGTACCACGGAAGCCTAACCCCTCCAAAAGAGGTGAAAGGCACAAGGCTTTGGCTTAACCAGAAGGTTGGCTTTGTGACTTGGGGTTGTTTATATACGGACGTTTTCTGGTATTCAGTGAGGGAGGAGGGATGGAAGATTTAACTTCTTGCCAGGGGATAACTTTCAGCTTGAAGTTTTTATTCTGGTTAGACAAGAGGGCACAGTCGCCATACTAAGTCACTTTCCATACCAGGGATTGAGTGTGTGCATCCAGTCCAAAAGGAGAACTTCCCAGTTTGGGGAAAAGAAAAGAACATTAGATATTAGTATGTAAGTAATAATAATAGAACTTCCCAGAAAGCTTCCTACTCCACAGTTAGGAATTAAGGCAAAAACCTGTCACAGGTCCTCAATTCTTTTAAACACAATCCCCAGATCCAAAAGACTGACAATCAAAAGTTGCAACCATTTGGCATGAAACCAACCAAGCTACCCTGCATTTTTCTGGGGGCAAAACTTGATCTGAATAGACAGGAGGCCCTGTACAGCTGTATCATCACATTTCGTGTGACTGTTCACGTGTATTGCTATGTTTGACATGTCTGCTGTTCAACCCACCAGCAGCATGACATTACACACCCTATGTGCTCAGTATTAATTTTCTATATCCCTATATTCTGTTAATTCCCTGTTATGGAGTGAACCATGTGTCACTCCCCTCCCCACGCCAAAAAAAAAAAAAAAAAAAAGTTCAAATCCTCACTCCAAGTACCTGTGAACATGACCTTATTTGGAAATAAGGTCTTTGCAGCTATAATCATTAAGATGAGGTCATCAGGTGGGCCCTAATCCAATATGACTGGTGACCTTATAAGAAGGGAAAACAGAAACACATAGGAGGAAGACAGCTGTGTGACTACAGAGGCAGGGACTGGAGTGCTACACATGCAAACCAGGGAATACCTGCAGCTACCACAAACTGGGAGAGGCAAGGAAGAAGCCTCCCCTAAACACTTGTGCAGGAACATAGCCCTTGCCAGCATCTCAGTATAGGACTTCTAGCCTTCAGAACTTGGGCATAATAAATTTCTGTTATTATAAACCACCCAGTCTATAGTACTTTGCTATGGCAGCCCTGGTAAACTAATATACTCCACCATCACTGCCAAAAAGCCTTCATTCTAACATCAACCCTTTGAATAAAGGACTATGGAATTGTATTTTTAATGTTTCTTTATTCTACATATTGCTCAGTAACTCCACATTTCATTCAAGGTTTCTAGCAATGACATTTATCTAAGTCAATGACGATTTTGTAATAAACTATTTTAAAAAGGGGAGGACAAAGGACACACTTAGCCTTTAAAAAAATTAGCAGGATAGAATGGTTAAAACCATCCAACTACATCAAAAATGCTTTATTAAAAAAAGAATGTTCCCCAATTCAACAATATTGAGGCAGCATTACACATAGACACAAAACAGTCGTCATTATCCAAAATACCATAGAATCAGGCCTCCCCCACCTAGATGTCCATGCCCTAATCCCCAGAACCTGTGAAAACGTTACTTACATGGCAATGGGTAACTAAGAAAATGGAATTAAGGGTGCTAATCTGTTGACTTTAAAACAGGAAAATTATTCTGGGTTCTCTGGCCCAGTGTGACTACAGAAGTACCAGAAATAGAGGAGAGAAGAGGTCAAAGTGATGTCATACAAGAAGGACTCAACCTGCCACTGCTGGCTTTGAGATTGAAGGAAAGGATCACCAGCCAAGGAGTACCTCCAGAAGTTAAACAAATCAAGAAAATGATTTCCTCCAGGGCCTCCAGACAAGAATGTAGCCCTGCCACACTTTTTATTTTAGCCTAGTGAGATCCATATTGCATTGTAACCTACAGAACTTTAAGATAATAAATCTATTATTTCAGGCCACTAAATGTGTGATAATTAGAGCAACAGGAAACTAATACAGGCACCAATAAAAATTGGTTTATTCTGACAATGGAATAACATGCTGACATAATGAAGAACAAGAGAAAATTGTAACGATTTCAGTAGGAAAAAAATAGGCTGAGAGCCACAATATGATCACAACCTTGCTTGCTTAAGAGATTCACATGAACCATCCAATGCAGTACAGATGACTAGAAGCACATAAACCAGAATAGAGGTAATTCTGAGGAATGGCACTGATAACCCAGTCTTTGTATAGTAAATCTATTTTTTCAAAATTCCTACCATAAATAATTATATGTCAACAGAAAAGAATATTTAAAATCTGGTAGAGACTTGCTTATCTAGAAAGAGGCCATGATGGGGTCCCTAAGTGACTGAGCCAGGAATTAGATCTTTGATGGACAAACTTCCTGAGGATGAGAAAAAACATGGAAGGTCTGGGGAGGTGGGGGGGTGGGAAGGTTAGAAGAGCAAACAAGCTTAAAGATTCTTGTCTAGGTGAACTTCAGGGACAAAAACCCTTTTGTTGTTGTTGTTGTTCTTTTTAGTTATATATGACAGTAGTTTATTTTGACATATTTATACAAACATGGAGTATACCTTATTCTAATTAAGATCCCAGTCTTGTGATTGTACATGGAGATGCACTGTGGTGTATTCATATATGTACATAGGAAAGTTAAGCCAGTTCATTCCACTCTGGACAAAAACATTTTTCTTCTTCTCATCTCTGAAGGCCAAATTCCTGACCTCAGTAGACATTTCAAAAATCGGCACTGCATTTGAAAGTTTCTGATCTGTTGAAAACTATTACACAAGTCCAAGTTGCATCCTTAAGGGAATCAAAAGCTATTTGGTTAGTTCTCTAGTTATAATATTCCATAGGTTGAGCTAGTAGTCTTCCCCAAACCTATTGTTCCCTCAAGCAATGAAATTTTTAGTGTGTAGTTTTGAAGAATACACTTTTTTCAGGAACAACAGATCATGTTAGGGCAGAGACCCTGGCACTCAATTTGATGATTAAGACCTAATTGAGTACCAACTGGCCAAAACTGACCAAACCGAGAAACCTGCCCATCCCAATTCTTTCACATGGTATTCCAAATGTGTTCTGTATTATGTAAAGAACATTGCTATTTCAACACGACTTTGGACCACACACTCCAAATACTAAAGCGAATTCTGCAATTCTAAAAACATGATTGCTAAAAAAGAAAATCTAAGGAGCAATAAATCTTGGGAACTCACAATCCCAAGCATGTATGTGAGCAACATGCATGCACAGGCACATATTTACATATATATATAACTTTTAAAAAAGCATTATTGATAACATTACATGCCTGGCTGTCTCCCTAAATGATTATTGCCATCACTGTTCTCCCAGAAAAGTTTCTGACATTTTTGAAAAGCCTCCCATACCTAGAAAGAATACCAGAGCCAGGTGTTTTTTGTTTGGTTGGTTGGTTTGCTTTTTTTTTTTTTCCAACAGGCAAGATCCAAACTTAAGACAAAGATCATTGCTATTTTATATAAACTATATTCATTAATTTTTTTAAAAAAAGGCAAGTTTCCCAAAGTAGCCCTGATCCCAAACTGTACAACAAAAAAGGACAAAGGCCACTTTTATGTAACACATACACAGAAATACTGAATAAAATATTAGCAGAAGGGGGCTGGGGATAAAGCTCAGTGGTACAGCATTTGCTAGCATGCATAAAGACCTTGGGTTTGATGGGCAGTATTCAAAAAAAAGAAAGAAAGAAAGAAAGAAAAAGAAAATTTGTGGAATGAATAAATATAGCAATGTATTAAAATTAAAAAAAAATTATAACCTAGTAGGGTTTATCTAGAATACGTGGCTAGTTCAATACATGATCTATTATTATAGTTTTACTACATTGAGTTTTTTTAAAATAAATGGCAGGCACAAATAATTTGATGAAATTCAGCAAACAAAACAAAGCAAATGTTCTCATCCAAGCATCCACCAAAAGCTTCCAAACAAGTTTAATGAAGCACTCCCATAAAAGTTGGGAACATGAAAGGTTGCTTGCTATCGTCAGCATTAGTCAACACTGTTCTGTGCTTACTAGCTAACACAATAAACAGAAAGAAAATGTGTGGAAGTACTTCTTATGTCAGGATTAGATTCCAAGGTTGGTTTCTGAGTAGGAAATGGCACAAAGCTGGGTTTCCTTTGATTATGATGTGGATGGGGTAGGGGCAGGTAATTCTGCTCTATAAAAAAACACCACCAGTGGAAAGATACAAGAAACTGACTGGCCCTCTGAGGGAAAGAGAGACTGACCCAGGGCCTACAAACACTCATGGAATAAACAGGCTGACAGCAGAACCAACACTGTTTAAATTAATACACTCTTATGTTAGTAAGTATAAATAGAATATACTAATTTAAATGTGACTGTGACCCGATTTCACGGTGAGAGATTGGAAGATGCTAGAAAGGAGGACAGAAAACTCATTTTAAACATCATCTGCCTAGAAAGTACAAGAAAACCAACCAATCACTGTTCATTAGTTAACCAGAAACCAAGTGACATTAACACACAAAACAAATCCTATATACAATGAGAAACTGAAATGGAAAAAATCCTTCTCACAGTGGCAAGAACAAGGTACCTGAGAAAAGCCCCAGACAGCCTGTAAACCCTATGTGAAGGAAAGTCTCCATGAAAACCTCACACCAAGGTTAAAATAAAGAAAATGAACCTCAACGAATAGACAAACTAGAGATTTTTAAGGTAGAAATCCTCCCCAATCTCAAATTCCCACAGGATTTAAGGGAAATTTTGTGCAGGAAGGGAAAAAAAAAATCACATTAGTCAAAACAATACTGAAAAACATGTCAAAACTGGGCTACGGCTTAGCTCAGTGGCAGAGCACTTGCCTAACATATGAGGCACTGGGTTAAATCCTCAGCACTACATAAAAATAAATAAAATAAAGGTATTCTGTTCATCTAGATCTAAAAAAAATTTTTTTTTAGATGTCAGAACTTACTATATGGTATATCAAAACCTCCTAGAGTTATATTATCAAAAGAGTTATTAACAAAGGAATAAGAGTGTCCATAACTGGGTATTTATGGAACTGAGATGTCATTTCAAAGATTTCAATTGGATAAACAGACTGTTTGCTTGCTTGAATTGCAGGGGATGGAATCCAAGTCCTTGTACATGCTAAGCAAGCACTGTACCACTGCCCACCCCCAGCCCAATGGTCAGACATATATTTTGACAAAATTAAATCAGCATACCTCCAAAAATGCACAAAAAATGCTATACTTGATAGCAAAAAAAAAAAAAAAAAAATCTGTTTCCATCCTTCCCATTCCCTTGTTTATTTCATTCACTTGAATCTTCAAATAACTGACTGGAGAACTCCTCTTCATCTTCTTTCCCTTCTCTTTCTTGAATATTGTCAAGATGGATACTACAAGGTAAACCTCACCATTCTCATTCAACAGTTTCACATTCTGTTCCATAAAACTGGATGAAAAGCCAGCTGCAGTTCACAGAAAGGTTATATTATAAGCATCTAAGCAGCAAAAAGAAGATAACCAGGTATCAAAAGGTTAAATAAATACTCTGTTAGAAAAGAAGATGGGGAAAGCATGAGCTGGCCAAGTCCTATTCCTAGCCCATGTTGAAAAGGGTCAAGGAATCTAAGAAAGGGAAACAACTCCTGACTCTTCACCACCAACCAGAAGTCTGGGCTTGCCAAAGGATGAACATCTGCTCCAACAACTACCTTCAAAGCAAACACAATGCGATATTTCAGTACCTCTATGGGGCATCCCTAACAGGTTTCAGAAAATAGTTTTCTTTGTGGACAAGGAGTTATTTAACACTGTGACTATTCATTTAGGCCAAGCCTTGAGAAAAAGGAAAAGATGTGGTTGGGTGCTCTGAGGGAAAGAACATTTCCTTAGTCACCTTGAATCCTTTTTGGAAGTAGATGCATTATAAATTAGCAGATAGCATCTCATTGTGAGACTCAACAATTACATCACAAGGTGCCATTAAGAAATTTGGGTCACTGTTATAATCACCTTCACTCAACTGGTAAGGAGAGAAGAGTCAAGTGTAATTAAGCAATTGCCAAAGGCCCCCGTGACTTCACAAGGATAATCTAAAACCACTAAAACCAGTCCATGCAAGGCAACCCAGTCACTTAAGAAGTCCAAAAACAAGCATCCAAAGGGTAATGTTCTAAATATACCTTCTATTTGGAATACTCATTTAGTACTTTAAGGAATAAGTAGCTACTAAAGGTCAAACCTATTTTAAGAACACTCAAAGTATAGATTTATGAAAAACTAGAGCCTATAAATTTCCTTTGAAAAACAAAAATCTATGCCTGCTATCCATCTTATGCTCACAGCTAGAACTCAATGTTATTACAAACTGATCTGACACAAGCTAAGTCATACTGTTCTCCTGTAGGACATAAACAATCTCATAAAACAGTTACATCACACAAGGTCACTCTGAGATCTTGACAAAGAAGGACAAGACAAGATCACTGTGAAATCCACAAGACACCAAACCCCCTCTCCCAGATAAACCAAGGGACTACTACTTATTTACCAATCATAGCTTTAGCTCATTCTAATCTGCCCTCTCTATAGATAAGGTTCAGACACCCGCTTTCTGAAAACACAGAATGTAAAGATAGCCCATGCTTCCATGGACTCTTCCCAAGATTACCCAACCAAAGCCCAAAGGCTTCATAAATTCTTTTAATCACCTCTTTCTGTTTAGTGTGTTCTCCCTCCTGCAATGAGCAACAAACTCAACTTGTTCAACAAGAAGTACATTCCTGGTGGTCTTTTGCTGAAGGACATAAATGACTCATCATTTTACGAATTTCCACATCAAGATCCAGGCATGGTTTGACATTTTGAGAAAAACAAAGTTTAACTTCATTTACAAAAGAACTCTTGAGGATCCTACTTATCGCACAGAAGCATGTTACATCTATTTAACAGAATGACTTTGCAGAGGCCCTGAATGCATCAAGATTTACACTCCATTCTTCAAAAACAACCAAAAAACATCACTTTAAATATATAGAAAATCATTCCTACCACTGACTCTGAAGATTCCATTTTTTCATCTAAGCATGGCAAACTGAGGACATCTAATGGACCATTTTCCACATTTACAAGTTCTGAAAACACTAACTGTACACTAAGGGGATTTTTCAACCCTGGAGACTAAATGGTTTTTCTGGGCACTCTAGGTCCCAAGATCCAATCTTAAAAGGGAAGCGCTTCATGATATAGATGAATCTCATAGACATAACATTAGGAGAAAGATATTAAATACTGAAGCATGCACTGTACAATTCCACTCAGCGTCCAAACTCAGCTGCATGGTTGCCTGCAGAGGGATAATGACCGGAAGGGACACAGTCCCAGGTGTTAGTCCTGCTGTTTCTTAATCTGGGTGCAAGTTAAAACTTGAGTGCCTTTGGTCTGTGACAATTCATCAATCTTACTATTCCTGTATATTACATAATTTATACTACAAAAAGTTTTCTAAAAGGAAGGGGTAAAGTAGTAATAGAATGTTACAAAGTGGCCTCTACATAACTCAAAGTCTGGAGGTAGTATTTAGTAGTAGTCTGGAGGTCCACTATTTAAGCCAGTCTCTTAACCTTTAGGAGCCGTGTGTCCCATCTGTGAATGAGGATAACTGCTTATAGTCACAGAGCCCTTTTGAGAATTATACTAATTATGCCTGCACTTAGCCTAATACACACAATATGCCTGATTCAGCCAACTGGCAGTCCTGCTGGGAAGTCTCTGCCCAGGGTCTCCTCTAGGTAACTTGGGCAGGAAAGGTCAACTCTGACATCAGAAGAGATGGCTCCCTTCCTAAAATAACCCTTTCATGCTACATGTTACCAAAGAACACACCTGAATTCACATCTGTTACACTGTAACCTTGCCCAGAACAGATGAACATCTGACTGACCCCCGCCACACTTCCATAGCTCCTCCTTCTCCAGCCTGCGGCCTCAAGTCCTGTCCCGCAGGTCTCACAAGGAGGCTCCTCCAACAGCACTTCCTGTCTGACCATTCCCAAATACCCACGGTCCTTCCCTAAACTCCGTTAATGCTTACTTCTTTATCATTCAACCAATACCTGATCTGCTGTCTTCACTGTATTCTCAGATATGTTGTGCTGACTTCCCACCACTGTCACAGGCGCCCTGATACCGAAAGTCACACGAGGCCAGAGATATTGCTAAGAGAAAGTGAGGCCCAACACCCGCCCTGAGAAGGGGTTTGAGCTGCAGTGTGACATGTCCTGTAAGTCTTATGAATAGTGAAGATGAACTTCAAGGCAGCATATTCAAAAGAAAGTATCGGGGCTTTACACAGGGGAAATTCCACCCACTCCAGTGTCCCAGAAAAGGCATAATCTGAGACAACTATGACCCTCTTACAGATCATCTGAGAGCCTACTGCAATTTCCAAATTATTTGGAACTAGTTTTTATATACTAATTCATTCTAAAATTCACTGAGGGATATTTGCATAAACATACACAATCTAAAGAGGACAGGAGGCATGGTTGGTCAGAAAAGAGGGGGACAGTCCACTAGCCAAAACCTTACACAGGTGCTCATCAACAGGTCATATGCAATTTGAAAACTTAGATCTGAGTGTCCTAGCAGTTTCTGTTGCCTCAAAAACTGAGGATCTTTACTTGGTAGTAAGGCATAAGAAAATAATTTCCTCTGTGGGTACCCATCAAAGGAGGGTGGATGGCAACCTCAAAAATATTCTCACTTCCTGGCTTCATCCTGGGAGACACACACTGAATACCCAGGAATGAAGTGACCTGATATCCAAGACCTACTTTCAGAAGGTTGAGCAAAAGGCAGAGGGAGAGGAGACAGAAAAGGTCATTCAGGAGGGTCTGATATTAAACACTGGTGAATTTAGAAGAAGAGTATGAGGGTGTTCATTATACTAATATAGTTTATAATTGACACAACTTTTTTTTTTTTTCAGGAGGAAAAACAGAAAAGAAAAGGGGTATATTCTAAAATCCAAAACACATTAAGTCACAAGGACTGTGACTCCAAAGGGTCACAACAAGTTAAATAATCAGCTGGGTCGACTGCCCACTGTAGCCTCTCCAGGCTCCCTGTCTGTCTGTACTGTCAATGGCTGCTGAGTCTTGGTCTTAGAGTTAAATACCATCTGTGTTTTAGTAAGCAGACAACCCAGTGGTTACATAAAAGGCAAAACTATAGCAATGAATGAGATGTGATACTGGAAGCCTAGGGACAGGGAACCAAAAGGGAAGTGAACTCTCGTCTTTATGAGTTGCAAGTGTGAAATGACGGCATTACTACCTTGTCAAGGATGAAAAAGACAAACTACAATGTACCCAGGGTGTGCCAGGAGCACCACTCTCATGCACAATACTAGATGCAGGGCCAACACCTTTCCTGGGAGCCACCACCTTGCTCCCGAGGCTCTGGATTTAGAAATCCAGACTTTACTTTTTTCAACTCTAACCAATGAAACTCTGTAAACATGGGTTAATGATGGGGGAAAAACCTAATGGATTAGAAAGTTTTATTGCAAGGTTGCTCAAATTTTAAATCCTATCCAACTGGGCAATAACACAGAAAATTTACATTTTTTGACTGGTTTGATTTACACAAACTGGAGTGAACTCAATTTATCAATTTGGATTTGCTCATTAATTGAGCAAATCTACTTTGCTCTAAAACTCCTTAAAATGTATTTGAGAACAGAGGACTAAGATGCCTATCATGCAAACAGACTATGATCAGGACAGAGCCTGTTTTAAGAAACTCTATACATACATACCAGATAAAGTCTAATGGGCTGTCATTGGCATTTAAGACCCTTGCTTTAACAGAGAACCCAAACTTTGAACAAATTTCCTAACAGTCCCAAGCATTTTACAAAGAACACCATCTTCTTGTGGGACTCGAGGGAGTGGTCCACGCTAACAAATGACAGGTCTTTAATGGGACTTCCATAACAGTTTTGAACTCCCAGAATCTATCAATTTGCAGATTTTTACTGAGGAACATCTGGTAATAAAAGTCGAACTATCTTTGCTCTCTCACTTATTTCCTAGTTACTTGGGTGGAAGAGAAGTTTTCAGTGCTAAGAAAGTAAACTAAATTCCAGGGAGGAAGTGTAAGCAACATGGCAGTTTTTCCTCAGTACAAGCAATCCTTTCAAAACTCAAAGAATACATTGCATTTCCTCCTACAGGACAAAGAAAAGGCAAAAGAGTGTTTAAAAAAAAGGGGGGGGAGGGGGATTTCAGGTAAAGACAGGAGGGACTATACACAAATGAGTAAATACCACCCAAACATAAATAAGAAAAATTTAAAAGCACATACTTTTTGAATCAGGAATTCCAACCTTAAATTATCCAATAGATAATACAAACCATTACTAAGGTTTATGTGCAAACTTTTTTTTTTTTAAAAGAGGAATGATTTGAAAACAATAAAGGAAGAGTTAAATACAGCGCTTCCGTTGTATGAAATATTTTACAGCAAGTCATTATACTAATATAATTTATAATTGACAACTTTTTTATTTCAGGAGGAAAAACAGAAAAGAAAAGTAAACTATATTAGTATAACGACTTGCTGTAAAAAAAATATATATATATATAGGGCAGTTCCATGCCCACCATTAGTAATGAACTCATAAGATCTGTTCTCAAATGGAGAGAACACTATGTACAGTGTGCTACCATTTCTGGGCATCTCTTAAAAGGAAAATATAGGCACACTCTGTATTTGCATAAAATTAATCTAGAAAGACACTTAAGAAATCAAAAGAAAGCAGAAGTAGTGGTTACTTCTATGGACACAAATCAGGGTCAGGGATAAGAGATTTTCAGCTTTTACTTTAATATAGTCTGAATTTCAATCAAGTTCATTATCACTTAATTTCTTAAGCCTACCTGTCCTAAAATATAAAGCTATTTATGTTTTGCAGTTCTAACATGGAGTCTGTGCATTATGTATTAATGAAGCATGAGTCTTGTGCTATCACTGCAAAGTGAGTAATAGCGGAGAAAGCTCAGCACTAGGGGTAGAGGTGAACAGTAAATAATAATAAACGATGGGATGGGGTACAGAAACAACCCAGGCCGCATCCTGGGAAAAATGCCCATGGGATACTCCTGCTTGTCTTCATCTACATCTTAAACTTGCCAATACACAAAGATCAGCTCTGGACAGGAAATGTGAACTTTTACAAAGTTCCTCAATAAGCAAATTCTGTTCTGACTCCTGATGCCCTCTGCAGAACCAAATCATGCCTTGATAACCCGATTCTTCTCCATTTACCTTCCCAGGTGACTGATCCAGGCATGAGAAATTTTTCCTACATCTGACCCCTGCCTTAAGCAATCGTTCCTCCCTGCTTTCCTGAACCTCCTCTCTTGACTCCAGCCTCTGGCTGACCTCATTTGCAGTTCCGGCTAATCCACCTTCCCTTCCAGGCTTCCTTTCCAACTCCAATGTAGATAGCCCCGATCCAAAAAGTACTTGTGAGTCTTCTGGCTCCAATAAGGGAAGGTCTAGAGTCTGATTCACTCAAGGTGTAAGTTAAAAGGCTCCTCAACACATTAATAAGATGCCAGTAAATTCCACTGAGGACAGGTGAAGGGTCTAACACATAACTATCTAAGAATCTAATAGATGGGAGGAAAAAAATGGGGAGCTGTTAGAGGGTTTGTTCTTCTCTTTGTACAAAGTAAACACAAAATGGGCTATTTGCCTTTCAACTTAGGGCAGAGAATAAAAGTAAGAAACAGGGGGAGGATGAGAAGGATGCATTTTGGAAGAATTTGTAGTCTATCTACAGGCTTTGCATCTTAATTGCTTCTTTAATGCCCAAGCCAAGTCTGGAAGTTTGCTTAACAAGTAGTGAATCTTTCTGCCCCATCTGGGTTTTAAAGCATGAAGACTATTGGCAAAAACATGTTCTAATGAAAAATTAAACAAGAAGTGATATTTTTGCAGGCTAAATTTATTCAAGTGAAGAAAGTTCTAGATTGGCATACTCCCTGGAAATTTAAAAATAATAATTATTTAAGCAGCACTGCTCCTTAAATTAACAGGTCTGATTCAAAATTTGGGTCTAAGTCCTCTCAGATCTGGCCCCATCTACTTCCAGATCCTTCCTCAGGCCGCATCCTATGGCACTCCAAACACACTCAACTTTTAGTTCCTCACACTTGTCATGCTTCTGTCACTTTCAGGACTTTTGAATAGCCTGCCTGTTCCCTTGACCCAGAACATTCTTTACCAGTTCTTTGTGTGATTAACTTTTTGTTTAAACTACACACAGATGATGGCAGTCTATGTGTCACTTCAAGGAAGCTCTCCCTGGCTGCCCCAAACTAGTTCAGTTCCGCTGGCCATATCCTCCTCTGAGAAACGCACATCTTTTGAAGCACTTTTCACAATTTTAATTCTGTAACTGTGAAATCAGTTGTTCGGTGTCTGTCTTTCCCTGCTAAAACATCAGCTCTACGAAGAGGGGATCACCCTCAAACCCTATACAGTGTACTTGACCCACAGAAGAGCCTCAGTAATATTTGTGAGATGAACAAAGATTAACCAATAGGGAAGAAATTAAATTTAAGGTGTGCAGCTTTAAACTCACCTTTAAGCAGGGGAAATGGAAAATAGCGCAGAGTAAAATAAAACCACCAGAGATAACAGAGCGGGAGCCTGAAACCGACCAGGTAGAGAAGTAATGCCAATTAAACTTGACTCTCTTTAAGAAGCTTCCGGTGGAAGAAAAAGGCTACAGTAATAGTAGGAATTCAAGAACTGATCAACTAGTCACAAGATTTATCCTAATTTAAGACCTTATATGTAATATAAAGTGCTACTATAGAAAAAGATAAGGGGACAAAAGATACTAGGAAAAGTATCTAACGTCAGCTACAAGTTCAAGTACTTTTATAGCAGTAAAGGAAACGTAGCATCATTATTTCTGATTTCTTCTGAACCTCTCTTAAATGCACTGTATGCCATTCAAACAAAAACAATAGTAATCTGTCCTTTTTCAAAAAAGTAAAGTTTACCATAATATCTTAATAATATTTCCCATAGTTTATACATAACATTAAGAAAGTATAAAAGAAACTCCCTTTTGCAGGGCGGTTGGGGAACAAAAACTAAAAACACCAAAAGTCAACTCAAAACATAAATGACAAATGGGAAAATTTTTTGCAACTCAAAACTGGAATAAAGGGCACATCACTATAACATACAAAGAGCACTTTCTTAGCAAAAAAAAAAAAAGTATATAGATAGATAGATAAGAAAGATCAAGGTTTCAACAGACAGATCAAGGTTTCAACAGACAAAGAAGAAAGATATGAACAAGGCAATCATACGAAAAGAAATGTAAACAGTTCCTACAAGCACAGAAAAAGGTTCCTCCAATCCCTTGAGAGAAATGTAAATACTATACTACAATGCCAACTTTAATTTACCAGCAAAGTCCAAATTTGAGCAAACCCTCTGATAGCACAGTATGGGGCCACAAGCACCCCTGTCACAACCCACTAATAGAAATGTAAATTAGAAGGTCACCAAGGAAAATGTCTATTCTAAGTACACATAAATAAAGCATTTGAGACACCAATGTCGCTTTCAGGAATTTACCCAGAAAGGTATATCATGGAGTAAAGGAATTCCTCCGGAGTCAGTTTGCTGGGTTTGAATTCTGGCTCTATGGTATGACTTGGGTCAAGTCATTTAACCCTCTCTAAGCCTACGTTTTCTTATCTGTAAAATGGGAATTATACTGGCTTCTTTAGAGGACTGATAAGAGGATTTAATGATTCAATACTGTATAAGGAAATTAATTAAGAAAGTGGCTGGTACATATGTGCTAGGGACCTATCCCCTCAGATATACTCAACCACATACAAAATGATCCATGCTCACAGTTAGTGCAAGAGTGTGAGGCCAAGCCAGGTGCATTCTCCCACACCTGCAATCCCAGCAGCTCAGGAGGCGGAGGCAGGAGGATCACAAGTTCAAAGCCAGCCTCAGCAACTTAGTCAGACCCTAAACATTTAGCAAGGCCCTATCTCAAAATAATAAATATAAAATGTAATATGAAAATAATAAAACTGGGGATGTGGGTCAATGGTTAAGCATCCCTGGGTTCAATCCCTCCCTGGTATACACACACACACACACACACACACACACACACACGAGTGTGAGGTCAAAGACTGAGAACAAAATATATGCACAATGGTAAGAAAGAATTACACGATAAATTACCATGCAACTGTGAAAAAGGGGAGCAGGAAATACTCAATGTACCAACAAGGGAAAAATCTCCAAAATATAATTAAGTGGGGGGAGGTAGCACAGAACAGTACACACTTTGGAGAATACTATGTGATCTCTTTCCTGTTCAAAAATTTCAATTAAAAAAAAAAAAAGTTGGGGGCCACAGCTCAGTAGCTCAAGCCCAAAGACTAGGCTTGATCCCCAGCATCACAAAAAAGAATAAAAGATTATTTTTAAAGGGCAGCCTTATTTCAAGCCTCAGGAGCTATTAACACAAATATATGAATTAGAAGTTCCCAAATTTTGTTGTTGGGTCAAAAGCAGTTGTGAAATTGCTTAGGAATTTGGGGATTCATTCCCCTTTGTTTCTAAGTGCTCCTCTACAGCCCCCTTTTTTCCTTGTCTAACAAGGACCTAGAGAAAGAACCCTGGCCTTGGAGTAGTAGGCCATCTACCTTGAAATCCCACCTGTCATGTTTATCAGCACTGTTCCCTGGCTGATCATTTCCTAACATTTCACCTGAGCCCTAGGGCCTTTGTTTTGACCATGAGCCTCTCACCACCTATCCCCCCAGACCTGCCATGAGACACAACTGAAATAATTACCACTCTCTAGACACCACCACAGTACAGAATTGGGAGCTGGAGATTCTGGGCAAACACTGCTTGTTTTTCACTGCCCCTGAGACTTCTGTCTGCACACACTGTCTACAGCATCCTGTCTTGTGCTATGGCACCTTAGTGGCTTCATACCTAACACCTCACCAGATTTTCTGAAAGCCACTGATGCTAGGTTAAGATTTCCCAAGGCATGATTTCCCCAGGGTGTTCATCAGACATTTCTCAGCTAAAAGCTTTCAGGAGAGACCACATAAGATGTCTCATTTCAGACTTCCTTACAGCAGAGCCACAAATGCGAGGTTTCCTGCTCCGTGCACACAAGGTGGCAACTTGAAATGCATACTGCTATGTGCCATGGGGGCTGGGACACCAGCCTGCATAGCTCAATGAGAGCAGAATCAGCATGACTCGGGGGATTGCTACCAAGAAACAGGGCAGCAGGTAAAAGATCCCAAAGCCTGTTGTCAACAGGTGAAGGGGGAAAATAGAGTTAAGAACCAATAGCCTCAGGGCACAGAGGTAAAGGCTTAAAGCAGAAGGGAAAAACAAGGATAATACATTTGAGCCTAGAAAAGCCTGTTTTTTGGACTAGGGATTGAACTCAAGGCCTCATGCAAGCCAGGCAAGCACTCTACCCCCGAGCATCATCCCCAGCCCTTTTAAAATTTTTAGTTGGAGACAGGGTCTCACTAAGCTGCCCAGATTGGCCTCAAACTTGCCATCCTCCTGCCTCAGTTCTGAGGAGCTGGAATTACAAGTGTGCACCAGCACATCCAGATTACTGGTTATCTCTCAAACACACATTTCCTAGGGGAAATACTGCCGATTTCTTTAGGTATAATAACAGTATAGCAATTATAAAGTCCTTATCAGAGATGCAAACTGACCTATTTACAGGTGAAACTATTTCAAGACTAATAAATTTAATAATCAGGGAAAGCTAATAGTTTGCAGATTCACTCTACTTTTATGTATGCTTGAAAATCTCCATAGTAAAAGAAAAAAATATGCAAAAGCCATTATCATCAGATAAACAAATTTCATAGAAGGACAATGTGAGTAACATATTCTACAAGTCTGATCACACGACCAACATTCAGAGCTGGGAAACAAGGCTTCAAGTCACTCACTTGGGCAGCCATTTCTCCTGCCAGGGCACCAGCATCCTCATCAGAGTTGGGGTATCTATCATTGAACCCAGGAACCATTAGCTCATCACAAATGCAACTGTTCTTGGCCACAAGCTCCTTTTCAGTGTTGCTGGGGCATAACAAGCTGCTCACCACTGGTTAAATGGTACATAATCTGTATAAGCAGCAGCCGGCCTGGAAGATATCCAGGTGCAGAGCTTTCCACTAAGTATTCCCTGTGGAGACAATGCACATCAGCCACAAACGACAGCATGAATGTGTGAGAAAGCATTCTATCAGAAAGGCTTCTTCAGAAGAAGGGACAGGAAGGTCTCAAGTACCAATCCAGCCATTGAGAGCTGCAGAGAATGCTCTAGGTGGAGCCTGCTGGTCCAAGCAGCTGCCTTTGTCCATGCTGTTGCTTCTCCCTGAACACCTTTTACTCACATCCTCTTGAGGGAATAAAAGTCTATGGGTCCTCCAATGTGTCATGTGTAAGACGTTCAATCACTATCCAGGTCAAACAGTCAATCCATTTTCATTTCTTCCTTTGCCAGTCCTGTCTCTGCCTCCACTGGCTTTCTCCTAGTCTAAAAGGTAGGGGTGACCTCTCTCTGTGATCTACAGCTCCAAGTTCCTAAAGTCAGCTAACCTACAACTGGATTCAGCAATGAGAGGTACCGGCCAGAAACTAGAAGGGAAAATTCAGGTTGTGGCTCTCTCATCTCCAGCTTGGAAATGCTGCCTGACCCACTGTGGTTCTAGCTTTCTCTGAATGATGGAAGCTCATAGTCTCCATTAACACCATCTCCCTCATCCTCCACAGGAGTGGGAGTAGTATCCTGCTACTGTACCCCAGGGCTATTCACTGCTACCTCCTAATGCCCACTTCTCAGCAACTCCACCACTGGAATAACCAATCCCCTGGCTACATTCTTATCCCTCGCTCTGGTTTCTTTCTTCCCTGTGAATCTTGAATGATAAAATGACCATCTTCCTTCACCCAGTGTGGCCATGCTTTACCACCAGTCTCCTCAACAGCCTGAGACCCTTCACCACAATCACAAGACCTTCCTGCACTTCAAGACAGGCAGAGCGCACGGGTATTACTAGTACTTGCCTCGCTCCCAAAGGGTATCTCAAGCTTGACACTTAGTAGGTGTCTGAAAACTGTTACATTAAATGAACTCATAGACATTTCATAATCTGTAAAAGTTAAAGGTGGACACAAGAAGGGTACAATTTTGAAAATACATTGAAGGGAGAGAAGGATTCTTCTGAGGAGAAAATGACAAGGATTCACCATCCAAAAATTAGGCAGCTACCTGAACTATAGGGCAAAGAAATTGAATTATTAATTTCTTTAAAAAAAAAAAAAAAAAGAAACAAAAGTGTTACATTGCGAACTCCTTCAAGGAATTCATGGACCCTCACAGTTGTGAGTGGTCACAGAAAGAGAAGTACAGAAGATAGGCTCAGAGCCATGCTGCCCAACCCTGGCCCCACGACCTACCAGCTGAATGACCTTAGCAAATTAACTTCTCTGTACTTCTTGTCTGTAAAGATGCAATAACTGTGCCACACAGTTTTGTTTCAAAGGCTTATAACTCAAGCTTGTGTACTTGACTTCATTAGTCATTATCTGTGGCATATGCCAGGGGTCTCAAAATCGATGGTCATCAGAGCAAAGTAAAAAAGTCTATGGAGCTATGAGGTAGAAGCAGCAGACAGAAGTGAGACCTGCAACAGAGTAGAGTGCCTGCCTTGCCAAGACACAGTGTCTCACAGGTCTTTCAGAACTTGAGAGCCAAGCTGGGCACTGTGGAGCACATCTGTAATCCCAGTGGCTCAGAACACTGGGGCAGGAAGATCACAAGGTCAAGACCATCCTCAGGAACTTAGCAAGAGCCTGCCTCAAAAAATTAAAGGAACAGGAAATGTGGCTCAATGGTTAAGGAGCCCTTGTTAAATCCCCAGTACCCCAAAAAAGAACAAGAGCCAAACCATTCACCTAGGCTGAACATTGGCACCAGATGCAAACTCCAAATCCTAAGCAAACCTTCTCAGTAAACAGGGAGCAAAATGAGGGCCCAAAAGGATACTTGACTGATGCCTGGTCCTGCAGACAGTGATGATGCTAAGAGGCCTAATTTTCCCTGTATCATCACAGGCCTAGGAGGAAAGGAGAAATGAAACAAGGCAGTTGGTAGCATGAGGCCAAGGACAGGGAGAAACCTGAGATCTCCAGTCAAAGACTCTGCAGATAGAGAGATAAGGAAGTTGGCAGTGGAAGGGCAGAAGGAAAAGCAAACTGCGAGCAGCTAAGAGCAGGTAACATCCTGCAAAGACTCAAGAGCCCACTAAGGAGAAGGATGCTGGCATCTTTCAAGGCATCAATCTAGGGAGGAAAAGGAAGAAAAAAGGCCAGGAAGCAAATTCATAATCTTAAATAAAGAGGAAAAGGGAAGTTCCATGCTAAACATGTCCTGGGGGCTTTCACTAAGCAATGTCATTTAGCCACAAAACCAGAGAACTTAGATAAAATGATCCCGTTTTATAGAAAAAAAGCAAGGTAGCTTAGAGGCCAACTCAGCTGCCCCAGGATCAGCTAAGAAGGAGCAGAACTATGATACATAGCTCAAGTCTTCCAGGGTTTCAGACTTCTAGAAAAATACTGGATTAAATTTAAAGTTCAGGGGCTGGGGATATGGCTAAAGCGGTAGCGCACTCTCCTGGCATGCGTGTGGCCCGGGTTTGACCCTCAGCACCACATACAAACAAAGATGTTGTGGCCGCCGAAAACTAAAAAAATAATAATAATAATAAAAATATAAAAAATAAATATATTTAAAGTTCAGATAAATGACAAATAATTGTTAAATATATGTAAATTCCAGGCAATATTTGGGACTTACATATGTTTAAAAAATGTTTTTATAAAAACAGCTATGCATTCTGTTTATTTGCTAACTGTGGCAACTCTGATTTCCAAGTCTTTCCCCATTATACCAAGTTCTCCCCCACCCCCCGAAGAACCCTAGGGTGGAAAATGAAGAAAACTGAAGAGAGAGATAATCCACACAGATGGCCTAATAGGAGATGCTAACTGGTAACACATTAAATTAAAAGCAGAAAGCAGTGGAATCTACAGGGGACTTTGATACCTCGATAAAGAGTACACATACTTATGGAAAGCAATAAAGCCTACTGGCTTCCATTGTGGGCTAACAAGGGAATCCCAATTCCCTTTCCACATCACCCAGCAGGCACCATTGACCCAGAGCTTTAAGGCTCTGGCCAAGTAAAAGCCAACCAAATAAGGGACTACTGTCACTAGTGACAATCTTCCTTACCTGAAAAAGAGTTCAATAGGAAGGCAATCGAGACAAGGAGTATGGAAGAGAGGAAGACAGAGACCCAAGGCTCCAGTCTTGGCAAGAGCCCTGCACTCCTGGCAGATACACAACAGCAGAAGCGGTGAGGGCATGCCTGGGTTCACCACGGCTAACATCCTGTCCCCGCAGTACCAGCTGAGTCCTTGAACCAGACAAAGTGGACTCCTTGCCCTCTCTTGCCATTCTCAACGCCTTTACATCAGCCCAATAAAATCAAATTCATGTCTTGGTACAAAAAGCAATTTCAACCTTAAAAAGTCCCGGGGCTACCAATACTACTGCTAGAGCAATCCAGAGGCAACAGAAAGAAAACAAGTCATCTGAGGAGTTCCCTGCAAACAGAGATACCACTGCCTCCCGCAGACGGGGCTCTGGCTCCAAACCTGGCATGTCCTTCCACCCTTTAGGTACTGCAAGCCTGCAAAGTCAGTCAGTTTCAAAGATATTCATGTTTTGGTTTCTGTTCTTTAAACCAGCAGCTAAGCAGAAGTTGCACTAGGGCGTTGCCCATCAAAGTCCACCTTCTGGTATCTATACCCTCACAAACAGGGTCAAAAGCCAGATGTCAGAGAAGCTGGCTTCAACAGTCTTCTGTCTACCCACAGTACTAACCCCAGGAAAATGGGGCAAAGGTACATATTGGCTCCTTTTTCAAGAAATGATGCAAAAAGCCCTAAAACTGACCTACAAGGAAAAAAAAAAAAATCTTTTAGGAAGTATATGCTCCTGCAGTCCTGTTACCTTAACAAGGCCACATGGGCTACTTTAATCCTGACTCACCACACCTTGGGAAATGAGGCACGTTCCCCGGCAACCCCAAGTGCCAGAGAAATGTAGACCTTAAGAAGCCAGGCTGTGGCATTCCCCACTCAGGTCCACAGGCATCTTAGTGCTGTCTCAACCCTCCTCTCTCAGCATTCGGGAGATTATTTTTCTACCATCATCGTATAGGATCATCTGGAACAGAGTTAATTTTGAAATGTACTTTGGGCAACAACAGTGTGAAGATGGGTTGGGTACCAATAATCTTTAATATCATTTTCTCCAGGAATAATTCACAAATCAAGAAAACGCTTTTATGTATACCATCTCATTTGGTGCTCAAAATAGCAGTGTGGTACAAGCACATATCAACCCCACAGACTGCTATTTTAAACCAAGAGCCCAAAACTCTGATAAAATATTAAGGTGGCTAGAACCTCAGTTGCCTAGAACCTCAAGTTCCATAGGGCTTATACATCATCCACTGTGCCACACTCCTATCCTACTGTCCCACTGCCCAGTGACCAACACTAGGGAAGGGAGAGGGCCACCCAGGACAGACACTAAAAGTAAAACAGATTCACAAGGTGCTCATAATCCTGTGCAGTGATTTAAAAAAAAAAAAAAATCCTACGGCTATATGTCACAATATGGATGCTGAATATTAGTAAACGAATAGCAATAAATCGAAGCTAGACACACAAAATACTCTGCACAGTTCCAATTATATAAGTTCAAACACTAACAAAATGTATATATATTGAAAGGAGTTAGAACAGAGTGAATTTTGGGGAAGTACTGAGAACATAGAAGTCTCAGGAATGCTGTATTCTTAAAAAAAATAAAGTAGCATAGTAGTTAGGCAATAGTTAAACCAGGGAATTCATTTTTTTAAATTCACTGAGCACTATCTAATAAATCTGTATGTTCCAAGGTACACACCTATAATCCCAGCAATTCAAGAGGCTGAGGCAGGAGTATTACAAGTTTGATGACAGTCTAACCAACTCAGCAAGACCCTATCTTAAAATAAAAAACAAAAAGGGCGGGGAATGTAGCTGAGTGGTAGAGATCCCCTGAGTGCAATTCCCAGTCCTGCAAAAACAAAAATTTGTTTTTAAAAAAAAAAAAAAAAAGGTTTGCAAAGAGTAAATGTAGGCGCTCCCAAAATAAATTTCACAGACTTTATTGAACCACTACTGTGTTAAGACTGTGGAGAAATACAAATGATCTTTCAAACAGCAGAGACTTTATGTACCAGTCACCACTCAGGTGTGATCAGACTCTGTTGGACCACTTACTGCAATCTTTGAGGTATTGCTGAGACTCCCTGTACCTCATTTCTTCATCTGTGACAGGGAGCTCACAAAGGATTGTTTAAAGAATTAAATCAGTTCCAAACAAAAAGTTGAGAACTGTACCAAGAAAGTAAGGTTGCAATATGTAACTATTGTTACCATGGAATAAGACCTATCATCTTACAGCTGAGACATAGTTCAGAAGGAAAACAAACGTCTGTACTAAGCAGCCAGAATAGATTTCTAAATGGCAGAAATGCTCCTACTGGTCCCTGGCCTTCTTCCTCTCCAGCCTTAAGTAAGAAGCCAGAAGCAGAATCCACCCACATGTGCCCACCTGGACACCACTCTCCTTCTTCCATGCTTCATTTTTCTCTGGACAATTAGGTTCTGCCTGGATGTGGGAAGAATATCTTTTCCAGTCACCATTCACCCTCCCCCACAACTGATTCCTCACCTTCTTCTGGATTAACTTCAATTTATCCTTTAGGTCTTGGCCAAAAAAAATAAATTAAATTAAATTAAAGAAAATTCCCTCTTTTCAGAGCAAGCCCTCTGACTATGATCCCACTCCTGGATCGAGTCAAAGCCCTCCACCAATTGACCCAGTACAATCTCATCCTAGTTGGTACATATGGACATAGTACCTGGCATACAGTAGATTCTCACTTTATTTGTTAAAAAATCCACTTGTGCTGTGCTAACTGGACCATTTTTAAGTAGCAGCTATAATATAAACACAAAGAAAGAAACTGATACCTGACTGGGAAGAGGGGAGGTAAGAGCCAGACGGTTACACTACAGAGGTAGCAACATACTGGGGTATGTAGGACAGGGCAGGTGGAAGTAGGAAAACTATAGCCCAAGAGCAATAGAGACAGAAAGGGGAGCAGATCATCCCCCAAACTGGCTGCTGCTTTTGCAAGATAGGGCGCTGGCTACCCCTGGCAATACTCCCTCAGGCCCAGCATCCTGGGCATTTGCTGTAGTAATGGGGTAATCCTGAGTACCCTAACTAAGGAAGAGAACTGTGTAGAAACCACTAGGAGGAAAATGCCTACACCCAGATGAAGAGAAAATAGTCCCTAATTTATATCCCAACTTCCTCCTAGAGGCTGTGCTTCCTTGTCCTTAAGCTCTAGAGCCAGAATTAGGCTCAAATCCCAGCCCCACCTGATAACCTCAGACAAATTAGGCAACCTCTCTGAGCTAAATTTTCAAGATTATAGCACTGGATAACAGTAGTACTGATCACATAGGATTGTGGTGAGAATTAAAAGCGAAGATGCCTGCAAACCTCTTCCAAAAGTGTGTGCCCCAGAGTGAGCACTGGCTAAACATTAGCTGTTACGGCAACACAGAAGATTTGGAAGGGGGACAATGCTGGTGATAAAAATTCTTCAAGCTTTTTTGTTCCTCCAAGTTTTGTTAAATTATGGTTCATTCAAAATGCTGTCAATGCTATGAAAAGTGCTGAACGTCTGGAACACTTTTCAGAAAAAAAAATAAAAAGCAACAGTCATCCGTGAGGTGTCGGGTGTTAGGACAAAGTCCCTGCTCCTGGAGGACAAGCCCTCACTGTAGGTTATTCCCTCATCCAGCACTGTCCAAATCTGGGCGATTATGCTCAAAACACATGAGGGCATCAGGTGCCACGCCTAGGGCTGGGGTACCATCCGTGTTTGTTACATGACAGAAGAACTAGATGCTGGACAGCCAATGGGGCGATAAAACTTAACCTGGAACAAGATTTATCAACAGCATTTTTAATTGAAACACATTAGGTCCCAAATTATAACTTGAATTCCAGGACAATATAAAACAGCTGCTTTTGTAGACCAGAGAAATTTTTTCCTTTAAAAAATAAAAACAGTAGGCATAGAGGTTACAAGAAGGGGAAATGGGGAGTGACTGTTCAATGGGTAGAGTTTCTGTCTAGAAATGGTTTTTTAAAATTCAGAAATGGGCAATGGTTATAAAGCCTTGCATGTACTTAACATCACAGAATAGCACACCTTAAAAATGGCTAAAGTGTTTTGTTCAGCTTTTTCACTGCTGTAACCAAAGGACCTGACAGGGACAATTAGAGGAGGAAGTTTATTTGGGGGCTCACCGTTTCAGAGGTTTTAGTCCACCCACAGATGGCCAACTCCATTCCTTGGAGCCTGAGATATGGCAGAACATCATAGAAGAGTGTGGCAGAGAAAGTGACTCAAGATATCACACCAGGAAGCAGAGAGAGAGAGAGATTCTCCTCACCAAGGACAAAATATAAACCCCAAAGGCACGCCCTAAATGATCCACTGCTTCAGCTACACCCTACCTGCCTACAATTACCACCAAATTAATCCCTCTCAGGGGATTAGTGCACTGATTAGGTTAAGACTCTCATAACCCAATCATTTCACCTCTGAACTTTTCTTGCACTGTCTCATACATGAGCTTTTAGCTAAACCTTAAATAGCTAAACCTTAGCAAAAAGATAAATTATTTGTTATACATGTTTTACTACAACAAAAAATTTGCAAGGAAAAACAGATCACCAGCCCTCTTTAGGTACCCCAGGTTATCTCTCCAGAATAAACACCATGCATTCAAGGTTCACAATGGTAAACAATTACTATACTTTCCCAAAGACACTGCTCCTTACCAGGTGGTGATGGGACCCTGAAAAAGTCCAACTGTCTACTTTATGGAGTATATAATTAAAAGTGTATTCTTTGGGGTAACAAAGATATTAAAATGATTTAGCCTTTATCCCCCCTTCCCTCAAAGTTTACTTTCTCTATAATCTGGAGCCTCTAAATGAAGTTAGGCATACAACGTTTTGACTCAGCAAATATCTGTTTGGATAAATTAAGGCCTGTCAAGTGAAGAACCCCTCTCTCCTTCTCCTCCCACCAAAAAAAAAAAAAAAAAACTCAAAACAGAATGAAAATATTACCATGTGACTTAATTTATCAGGACTATTGAAAAAAAATCACCACTGATGTGAAAATAATTTCATAAATTGAAGAATTATCTATATTAAACACAAAGTGTAATTATTCCCTCAATCCATTCCTTTTAGCCATTCTAATGCAATCTCACAAGGCAGACAGCACAAAAGGTTCAAACTGTTCCCTTCTGAAAGCAACACATGAAGTGTTTCATCCAGGTAACCAAATTTCTAAGAACTTTCTTTAGTTCGCCCATAACCCATGCTGTTTTCATTCTTTTATTTCCTCTTTCCTTCTATGGAAAAAATTTTTGAATGATGACCTGTGTCTGGCTTATCATCCCACCTCTGCTCCTCGGCAGAGCAGCCTCCACTGATCCTCAGTACCTGGAGATGCCCTGGTGGGTATTAAGCAGATCACTCTGGACACACACCTGGCACCGCCTGAGGCTAGATTGATCTGAACAGATGCATGGAATATTAGCCCATCAATCAGCACTGCTTTTTTAACAAGTTGGAATTCAAAACTGCCCATAAAATAGTTCTCTCTAATTAATTTTGCCATAAGAAGTCTTTGCTTTGAGTTTCAGATTAAAAACATAGGAAATTGGATCCCTCCAACAATACTCCATGGAAGATACATGGGTGGGCCCCAGAGTATAACAGGAATAGAGGGAATAAACACCTAGATAATTTCAGTTTAACTGACAGATGCAAATTATAAAATTACAACATCAATGGCATTTCTTTTCAATCATTACCACATAAAAGCAAAAATTAAAAGCAAACAAAGAGCCTCCCTATACCACCTCAGCTTAAACTGAGCAACAACAGCTCTCCCCATCACTGCCTTACAAAACAAACAACAAGCTAATTAACTGTGTGTGAATCTGACATATTGTTTTCCTTAAAGGTATTCACAGAGATGGATAAACCTCATTTTGGAGGGCAAAAAGTTAGAACTGCCCTTCCTCACAATCCCTGCAGGAGTTGGTATAACTGCCTTTCTTGTTGGCATAGGTCTGTTGATTATCAACCTTCCTGGATGGAGAGAAAAGGACTGTTGGACAATAATGGCCTGCTCACCTGACAAGGGCCAAGCTGAATGAAAGTCAGGTGTGATCCTTGCAGGCTGCCGGAGGAGCCCTGACCTTCCATTGGCTGTTTCTGAGCATCTGGCACATAGTAGGTCATGCATAAGCACTTGAAAGCTGAATACTGCCTATTTAAGGTTTTTATTTATTATATATCATTTTCTGCCTTTACCGAAGAATCGAAGATGTGGAGAGTGGGGGGAATCACAGAAAATTTCCCAGAATTAAATAAACTAGTATCAAAATGAATTTCAAAAACTAAATTATACTCCATGCATCAGATCTTGAGACAAAAGGAGGATTAATTCTTAACCATCAATCGCACTGTTAACCCCCCCACACTTTTTTATGCATTCTAAAAGAGAACTTAAACAAAATGATGTTTGCAATTTACTGGTATGAGGGTTGATATAAACTTCACAACTATGGATCTGACAGCCATAAAAGATAAGAAAAATTGACATTGACAGTCTTGGGGAAGTAGGACGAGTGTGCAAGTTAACACTACTCCAAGATCCTGATGATTAGAAATATTTTCCAGAGCATTAGTTTCTCTGTCAAGAAAATTGCAACCACCACCAAGCAGGAACATACTGAACCTGTAAGCATTTACTTTGCTAGCTTTGACAATAATTCAATATGTCTAAAAGCAACCACACTGTGATTAAAAACAAAAAGCAACACCTACCCACAGAGGAAAAAATTACACAGAGGGTACAAGAAAGATTACTGTTACTCCTTGCTCAGCCTTGCTGCAGTTTAAAAGGAAGGATTAGCATTTCTAGGCGTAAACTCAATTATCTCTGCAAGTCAAGATTTAAGGAGGGGGGGATGACCCACAGAGAACATAAATAAATACACAGTTGTATCAACACCCCACCTCCACTCTGCAAGTCACATGTGGACATCTACAAGAACTCAGGTCTCTGGATCCTGTTTTCAGACACTTCCCCAACCAGAGATTCAGGTCACCTTGTACTTGCAATGATGCATCTGCCTATGCTGGTCCACAGTTGTTTCGCAGGGGTGGCTATGGAACATTTCAACATTTAAAAAAAAAAGTCATAGGAAACTCCTGGAATGATATGTACATCATCAAAATCAAGGCAGCAAATCTGAACATGAACACTTCCAACATGGCTACTTTTTTTCCCTAAGCTTTGTGACAAAAAGCCTTGGGAGGGTGAACCTGAAGACACTTTGTCCCCTCTTTCAGATGAAATGTAACAGGAATATCCAGGTATACGCTACAAGGTAGCCCACAATATGGCCTACAAAATCACCCATGGCTAGAAGGCAAGGGCTGAGGACACACACTGATTGCAGTAGTCCCCAACGTATACAGTGTATCCATTCATCCATCCAGTATTTACCCATCAATAGTAAACACGGTATTTGTTGTTAAGGCAAGAGAGTGGCTTCATGAACACAAGGTACAAGTGAGAGTATTAGCATACTCACCCCAAGAGGAAGAAGAAAAAAAAAAATCACACACACCCCAGTGCCTTTGGAACCAACTCAACAACAACCCTCTGAGTATCTCCCACCTGCTAGGTACTAAGGAATTTGATGAGGGAAGCAAATTCTGTCCCCAAAGCAACTTCCACATCTACTGATGAAGATCTGTGTGGTAGTGGGTAAGTGACAAGTTCTATGGACCTGCCTTAGAAGGCACATACGCCCCAGTGTGGCTGACAAAGTGGTAGTGCCAGGGCAACTGTGTAAGAGAGGTAGCACAATCTATTTGAATGTACAAGATACAGGAAAGGGAGGAATAGGCAAGAGCATTTAAGGGCAGGAGTACATCCCTAAAGAGCCAGGGAAAAATGAAATTCTGGAACTAGTAGTTTAAACACGTGAGAGCTTTGAGATCGCTTGTGGGCTAAATTCATGGGAAAGATGTGGCTGTGAAGCGAACGGCAAGCAGGGGTTAATCATGCAGAGCCTGGTAAAGCACCAAGAAATTTACCCAGTTCCAGTGGGCAATGGGGAGCCATTCAAAGTTTTTAAGCTTTGGATGTTTTGCTTCAGATCAGTCTCCCTGGTTTTGAACAACACTCCCCACGAACCAGATATTGTGGATTTGCTAGCTATTTCCCATTTCCAGCAAATAAACAAGAGGAGCACTATAAAAGCCCATCATAACCTCCTTAAGGCTTTAGGGTTTTTTACTTTTTTAAATTAAGTTCAACGAGATTACAGGAAATACAGAAGATGCCTACAAATGTGAGAAACTGTAGACAAAACACATGAGAATAGCCTCTTTAACATGACTTGTGTACAACAGACCTGTGAGGTCATATTTTCCTCAAAGTTGTGTCTAAAGTTGGGTGTTTCCATAAGAATCTAAGAGATTTTTTTTTTTCTTCTATGAAGGAAAAAAAGACACCACGCCTCTGTATAAGAGCAATGTCAATCGAATGGCTTCCAAGAGTCTGCCAAAATGAAGACTTAAAAATGGAAAATAACACATTAGGCTTCCAGAGTAAATAATCTAAAATGCACACTAACTATAGGATGCCATTTACTGATTAAAGAAACCATTTCACTATTGATGTTTAAAATGAGTTTTCTAATCATGACATACCAACATGTTTTTCTACTATCACTTCAAAACAGTTGCATTTCTATATTTCCCTAAACTCTTATAATGAAGAATTTTATAATCAGAAAGACACCCAAACACTAGCAATTTATTATAGGCCTTTATTTCCAAAACCAACACAGGCTGAAGGTCTGAACCTGCCTGGAAAGGTACCCACTCTGGGGAACCAGCCGAACCCTGCTCACACACCTAGAATAGCACCAGCTAGCTGAGAACTCTGCAGCCTTTCAATTATTGCTCACAGAATTACTGCCCACCACTGTATTTGCTCACCTTCCCATTGATCATCACCACCACAACCACCCTTTTTTTTTTGGGGGGGGGGGGGTACTAGGAATTGAACCCAGGGGTGCTTTACCACTGAGCTACAGCCCCAGCCCTTTCTATTTTTTTCAGACAGGATCTCACTAAGTTGCTGAAGCTGACCTTGAACTTGCATCTTCTCCAGAGTGTGGTGAAAGGCACTATGCCTTCCTGAACATGCTCAAGGAAAAGGAAAGATAGCTATAATCACCTTTAGAGTTCATCATTCTGAAAGTTAATATCATAATTAGAGGAACTAATAAGAGCCAGGAAGACCAGTAATAGGATTATGGTACCACCTTCCCCTCAATTAACTAAAATAGTGAAAACAGCAAGGCCTGTACTTCATTGAAAATCTAGGCCTTGTCACAAACTTCCCAGGCAGCTATTAGCAAGGGCAATGCTTAAGTCAGACGTGTCATGAATTGTACAGCTTAACCTTGCCATAAACTATGGCACAGTGTTGTTCAATGGGTCCTCATAATCCAGGACCCATTTCAGAGAGTCATAAATATCTCCTCCAAAATTCCTAACTGAGCAGTGGAACCCACTCCAACACAACTGGGATTCTAGGTGGGTTAACAAAACCCTCCAAAATTTGATGGCATCTCTTTTCTACATTTGTCATTTAGCTCCTTAGTTAGGAGTTATGCCAAGTACTAGGGAACCAGGTAAACCACAAGCAATTTTATCTCCCTCAACATATTAGAGATTAAAGAAGAACTGAGAAGTTTCTGTTACTTACAGACTGTCATGTGGAACACTTTACAAACTTTACTCAGTAACGCCACAGAACACTTCAAGTATCTTTGGTTGGATGTCAGTTTTAGTTGAGGTTAAGTGCTAAGAAATAAAGCCACCATCTTACACATTCTTCCCACCAAGTATTCAGAAGGCCTCTGATCTTACATACCAGGAATGAACATGTTTGTCCCTGCAAAGCCAACATGTTTGTGTACTATGTACAGACCTACTTATAACATGGTCAAAGTATCAAACAGATAACCCTTTCATAGTCTCTCCAACCCCCCCAATCCTTCCCTCCCAAACAAACAAAACACCCTGAATTGCTCAGTGTATGCAAGAGGCTAAAGATTCTTTCCCATGTTAAGTTTACTACTTTCCATGATTTACAATCTCCCAGAGACTAACATTCTCATTTACTCACTCAAACCTTAAATAAATGGCCTTCACCAAGATCCCACTCTTCTCAAACCCCACTCAGCAGTCACTCTTGGCCAAGAAAGCTGGAGGCTTGGAAGTGGCTGCCTCTGCAAATTCCTCCCCCTTCCTACCAAAAGGGCACTTCAAGAACTTTACAGTCTGGAGATGCATGAATGTTGATCCAATTTCATTCACCAGGACTGGATTTGAGCATGCAAAGTGTCTTTCTATAATCAATTGCTATTTAGGTTGCCAATCACACTGAAATTCTGGTGGAAACCTGCTATCTACACAAATCAAGAATGCCATCTAGTTTTCTATGAGCCAGCATTGGGGAAACACACACACACACACACACACACACACACACACACACACACTTCTCCACGGAAGACGCCTTCCTGGCATAGGGGCATCCTAAATTTGTCCCATTTCATTTCCAGGGTGGGATTGGATTTTAGACCCATCCCCAAATTCATCCGTGTCTCTCTCTCTCTCTCAATCTGAGGATTCAATCTAATCAGCCACTGTACAGCAGCTCTGGCAATTTATCCCCTTAATTTCTTGACATTTTCTTCTCTGCTCTTGGCTGGGAAACTGTTTTGATCTGAATAGGGTTGTCTGTGCGGGGATTCTGCATGTTAATGATGTGGAGCTGGCAGGGATGTTAGGTGAGAGCACACAGTGTACTTTTTCTAGTTACGTTTCGCCTCATCGCCCCTATAGGGGCCTTTCTAAACGCCTACCACAACAGAACAGAGACCTACAGACCTAACCTTACCCTCTTCTGGGGGTTTTCAGGTGTCAGATAGAAACAGAACAGACGACCTGTTCTCCTGTCAAATATCTGGTCTCAGAAACAAGATACTCCTAGCCACTCCACCACCACTGAAGAAAACATACCTACATCTTGCTCACAGTAGCTACCCTTCACCTTGGTTTCAGCCTCAACCCAATCCCAGCCAGTGAGATGCTGCTCTCTCCTGGCTATATACTGCCCATTCCTCAACCCAAGGGAAGGGCTTCCAACCGAGGTGGGAGCAGTAGCTCTGGCACCCGCCCTTCCCTCTCAATCCTGGCCAGAAAACTCCACTTCCCGGATTCCGGGCCATTCTCTCCCGCCCCCTCCCCGGGCGATCCAGCTAGCGCGGTCCTGATGCCAGCTGGGTGCCCAGCCCAGCTGCGCACCGCCCCCCACAACAAGCCAAGCCCCTAGAACAGAGCTCAGCTTCCCCCCTCTCCCCCAACTCGGGTTCCGCACATTATGGACTCATCGCTCAGGCACAAGAAGACTGAAAAAGTCCCACCCCGCCCCCAGCCCAGCCACGCCACCAGGATTCAGCCCTGCCCCGAAGGGGCCTCCTCCCAGGGGCGAAAAGGGACCTGGGTGGTTGCTCCATTAGCCTTCTCCCGCACCCCACGAGTGTCCTGGTCCACCGAGGAGGACAGATCCATGGGGTCCCAAAGGGTGACCTCCCTCCGCTAGGTCTCCGCGGGCAATGTGCTCGCCGCGGGTCCCTTGGAATCTGGGGGAGCCCGAAGGCTGCCCAGGTCTGGGTGCAGTCCCTCCCGAGGGCGGGAGGAGGTCGGCGATGCGGCGCGCCCCCGGGGAGCACTCACGATGGTCACGCTGGCTTTGCGCAGGTCGCGGTTCTCCTCCTGCAGCGCCTTGCACTTCAGTTTGTAGGTCTCCAGCTCGATCTTCAGCACCTTGTTCTCCTGCTGCAGCGAGGCCAGGCGGTTGGTGAGCTCCTCCAGGCGGAACGGCGAGATGACAATGCCCCCCGACTTCCCACCGCTGCCGCCTCCGCCGCCGCCACCACCGCCGCCGCCGCCCGAGGTCGATGAGCAGGACGACTGCATGGCGGCCAAGCTGCTGCTGTTGCCCCCCGCCCCGTCCGTGTCGCTCTCGCTGGCGCTGTCCGCCATGGCCGCCGCGAGCTGGGGAAAGGAGGTGGAGGAGGAGCAGGGAGGCGGCGGCGGCGAAGGCTGGGCTGCGAATGAGTGGGCGCCGGGCAAGCACAGGGGAGCGCCGAGCTGGGCGCCTGGCACCAGGGCGCAGACTCCGAGCGGCGGCAAGAGAAAGAGAGGGAGCTTCCCGCTGCCAAGGGACCTCCTCTGCCAGAGAACAGAGACCCCGCCCGGGCTCGGGCAGTATTGCACTAGGGCTCGCTCCAGCCCGGCCTGGCGCGCTCGCTAGGCCGCCCTGCAAAGCTTGCCAAGAGCTCNGTGGAAGGACATGCCAGGTTTGGAGCCAGAGCCCCGTCTGCGGGAGGCAGTGGTATCTCTGTTTGCAGGGAACTCCTCAGATGACTTGTTTTCTTTCTGTTGCCTCTGGATTGCTCTAGCAGTAGTATTGGTAGCCCCGGGACTTTTTAAGGTTGAAATTGCTTTTTGTACCAAGACATGAATTTGATTTTATTGGGCTGATGTAAAGGCGTTGAGAATGGCAAGAGAGGGCAAGGAGTCCACTTTGTCTGGTTCAAGGACTCAGCTGGTACTGCGGGGACAGGATGTTAGCCGTGGTGAACCCAGGCATGCCCTCACCGCTTCTGCTGTTGTGTATCTGCCAGGAGTGCAGGGCTCTTGCCAAGAGCTCGGAGACCCGCCCGCCGCCGCCTGGCGACAGCCGCGGTTTGGAAACGCGCCGGCAACGCGGGTGCGGGAGAACCAGGCCTGCTCCGCACCGCCAGCTAGCCGGCCGCACGTGTTCCGAGAGTGGGCCTCCGAGCCCCCTACCCCAGTAGCCCACAGCTGCCCAGCCTCTTCCGGGCTCGCGCCCTCTCCGGGATCAAAAAAAAAAGGCTCCACCAACCCCACAGGTGCTGGGGACACGTGGAAAGGTCAACCTGGCTCCCGCATCCAGCCCCCACCGTATGGTGGCCCCATCTTCCGCCGGCTGTGTGCGCGCGTGTCTCCCTCTGTCTGTTTCACCCATACACGCAGTTTTATCTTAACAGCGTCCCAAGTGCTCGACTGTGAAGCTTTGGATAGAGCTAAGAGAACAGAAAGTTCCCCTGCAATGGGCCGAGTAGGGTGAAACAACAGCAGCCACAGGTTAATCTTGTTATGAAAAGAATTTGCAGAAGAGACACACCGCCCTTCAGTAATGTCATAAAAGCACACTGTGCTCAATTGTTTAAACAAGTTACAACTTCTTTTATTCCCCGTTTCTCTTTGCATTTTGCAAACATTTCCAGTACATCTCACGCAATAGGATTAAGACACTAACATTTGTCAAAGAAAAGAGAAACATCTTGTGGAAGGTTTGAAACACATCTCAAGTGCCAATTTTCCAAAGTAACTGCAGACATAACATTATGCATTATGCTATACAGTCATGATTAAGTGAGAGAACAACATAACTATTACCCTTCTTTGCTATCTTCTTGCTCACTCCTAGAAAACTTCAGTAAATAAAAATAAAACAGATTAATTACTATAATATGGTCTAATTCAGAGTTCCAGCATTAAAAAAGCCTAAGAAATTCAAAATAAAATACTCTTACCCCCCTTCCCACTCCACAACAAAGGTTTGCAGGAAATTGGCCCAGCAGGTGAGATGATTCTAAACACTTAACTCTGTTAACACAAAACAGCTTTAACTTATGTATAAAAATTAGAAAGTGAAACCAACCAGGCTAGTTTTATTATCCAAGTTTAGTCAATGGAAGAACAAACATATGGAAACAGAAAATAGGAAGAAAAAAAAGTGTAAAAAGTTTTCTATTGTTTTGAACTGTTGCAAAGGTTTTTTAAATGTTAGTAAAAATAAAGAGATGGTGTTCATGATTTTTTTTATTCCCACTCCCCCATTACCATTAAACCTAAATTTGATCTAATGATTAAACTACTATTCCATGGCTAATATAAACTGGTACCCCAGAATAAAGTAACACACCAAGTGTTCTAAATGACATCATCTTTTATCAAAATGGCTGCTTCTAGCAAACAGCTCAAAAATGCCAACTGCAGTTAAATCCTAAATTTCTCCCATGTATTTTTTTAGTTGAGTACAAGAGGACCTCTGAATTCAGTCACTGTTGGTTTAGCAGGGAATAAAAACAAATGAAAAAGCATTTAGTTTTGCTCTTCCAAAACATAGATGCAATCTAAAAAACAACAACAAAAAAAAATGTTACAAGTGATTCAGTTTGATTTTTACTGAAACTTCTTTTTCTCCCTGACTTTTGCTCTTCATATCTGCTACATGAGACAATCAGCTCCTTAAATTGGAAAGAGCTTCTGGAAAACTCACTTGCTGGGTGAAATGGAAGAGTAAAGCTAGCAGGGAGTAGCACCACAGGGGGAGAACTCAGATTTAACAGCATTCTTTCCATTTTATTCAGCACTGTGATGGAATCTTAAAAGTGAGTCTGGCTTCCATACCTCACAAGTTCCTATTGTTCCTTTCCCATAGTATCTTAAGGCTTCCACTTTTAGAGCTCACTGCAATAGGAACATTCCTTCCAGGCAGAGCAGGGGGCAAATTAGCTCTCCCTTAGCTTTATCACTAAACTAACTGCTTTGGAAAGGCAGCTTGACTGCTTCTAGTCAGCAGAGGGGTGGAGTTTGAGGCGCCTGGCTTTCTTAAAGGGCCCATGTTATGATAAGCTTAAGAATGTATTGGTCTTCAATGGGATTTGGAGGAAATCTGCACTTTGACATGGTACTTGTAGGCAATAATCGTGTTTGGAAGACTTTAGGAAAAAAGTCATCTTCTAAAGCTTCCCTGCTGATATAGATGGGAATAAACTGGAGAATATTTTTTTCACTGTGGTTTTTATTGTTATTGCAAAGCAGAAGCATGTTTAATTTTCTACTTCTTGTAAAAGTGATTCCCCTTTTAAACAGACCATTTATCACAACACTGCTTCAGTAATAGCATTACAATGGAAACACCAGTTACAAAACCAATAATATCATTACAAAACTCCTTCTCGGCTTTCTAGGGGAAATGAATCAAAAGAACAGAGGTGAGTATGTGCTGCCTAGAGGAAAAAGAGGCAAATTTAGATCATCAACTCCATTGGAGAAATAATGAAATTTAGCTTTGCTCTAAATATAAACTGCAAAAATGTGTGAACAAAAGAAAAAGGATACCTTATAGTCTAATTGTAAGACACATCGAAATCTAAATCTTTGTTATTCTAACGCCATTTTCACACCTGATTTACTCTGTTGGCCTTAAAATTTTAGTATTTTGAATAGTAAAATAAAATAAATGGCATAAATTATACGGAAATTTTGTTGCTTAAGTGTAATGACTATAAATTGCTGTATGTAACTATTTATTTTTACCTTCCATTCAAGTCATTTTATTAAAACTGAAAAGAATTGACTGAGCCAATTGTGAACTGGAACTATCCGCAGTGTAAGAATTTGGATGGAATCATAGAATGTGCCCCTCGGTAACTTCTTCTCCGCCCCCCCACCCCTTTTTTTTTCTTTTTTTGGTCCTGTAGTGCATTTTCAATATTTTTATTTTGAAATAATTTCAGATTTACAGAAGAATTACAAAGATTATATAGGCAATTTCCATAAACTTTTCAACTTGCTTCCCCAGTACACTGATCAAAACTAAGATACAAACTTTGGGACAATATTATTATTATTTACTGACAAATAAAAATTGCATATATTTATGGCCCCCCACTCCCTTTGATACTAGAGTCAGAGATACTTAACCATTGAGTCACATCCCCAGCCCTTTTTTGTTTTTTATTTTGTAACAGTCTCTTGCTAAGTTGCTTAGGGCCTCCAGATTCATGGGACCCCAATAGACCTTCAGGAGCTGAATCCAATGCAATCACACAGGAGTCTTTATTGCAAGTTTGAGCCTGGACTCACAACCGTTTCTGACGAAGGGGTCCCGAGGAGTGAGCGCCAACCCTTAGTTTAGTGAGGATTTATAGGTTTTGGGGGGGGATACTCTATGCATCACAACATCACACAGCAAATCATTTCATACCGAGGGAAAATCAAACAACAACTCTTAACATTGATTAGCACATTCACTGTCAGAACAAGTTGGGTAAGGGTGATTGGTTAGTTCACGTGGTGGATACATTTGAACTGATTGGTTTAGGCCGTAAGGGATTGCAAGAGTGTATATACTAAACTTGCAGGATTGCCTAATCATGCTATCAATCACGGAAACTGCTGGGAGGGTCACCTGGCATTTCAGATATTTTCCCTTGCGAGTCCAGGCTCAAGCTTGCAATAAAGACTCATGTGATTGCATCGGATTGGGCTCCTTGAGGTCTGTTGGGTCCCACGAATCTGGCATTACACAACACTAAGCCCAGCTTGACTCTTATTTTTTGAAGTTTTTTTTACAGTGTTTATTTAAATACACTCTTGATTTAGCTCCAGTGTCTCATTCATAGGCCTAATAGAGAGGTTCTCAATATTGGAGGTATTGATACTTAGGACTGAATAGAATTTAGTTGTGGGGAGCTATACTGCATATTTTGGAATGTTTAGCAGCATCCCTAACCTCTACCCATTAGATGCCAGTCGCTTGACTATCAAAATATCTCCTGATATTGCCAAATATCCTCTGGAGGGAAAAATTGCCCCCAGTTGAGAACCACTAAACTAGTAGAATAATTACTTTTGCAGGCTAACGGTAGCCCCACTTTGGGGTGCCTTTTCCGGCAATATATTGATTATGTGCTTACTGAGTCATCATGAGAATTTTCCTCTTATTTAATATTCCCATTGTCAACCAATCAGGAGACCCTGGACCCAAACAACCAAATCTACAGTTCCTACTATTGCTGTCTTCAGCCACTCTATTTCTTTAACATGCCCTTTCAATATTTTATACTTTTTAACAGTAAATTAACCTTAGACATGCAACATCCCAAACTGACAAGAGATAATGACTACCAAAATTAATTACATATCTCATCTCTATTCTGTTTTGTTCATTCATTATTGGCTCACAGGAATCAAAATCATTTTTATAGAGGGCCGTCTGAAGAATTAAGTGCTCAGCTGAAGTAAATCAGATAAGAATCAAGTAAGAATTTCAGCAAGAAAAATAAAGAAAAGAAACTTATTGTCAGGAAGTTTGGCGGCCTGTGAGACCTAAAAGTTCTCCCGATGCAGACCATCTAGAATTGCTGTGCTGACCAGAAAATGCTTTTTAAATTCACAGAAGAGCTCGATAAAAGTAAGGAAAAAGTTCAGACTCTAATAAGCAAAAGAAAAAAAATGGAACAACCCAAATGAGCACCTACAATATAAATCCTGTTACATTCATGCAATGGACTAATATATAGCAAATAAGCAAACTACAACTACATGAAGCAATGTGGCAGGTGAGCCTCAGAAATGTAATGATAAACAATGGAAGATAGACGCAAAAGAGTACACACTGTATGATTTATGTGAATTTCAAAAATAGACAAAATTGACCTACAGTGTTAGAAGTGAGAATATTGATACCCTTGAGAGGGTAGTGATTAGAAAGGACACTAGGAAAGTTCTAGTAGTATTCTTTTTATCCAGGTGCTTGTTACATACATATGCTCACTCTCTAAAAGATATTAAGTTATATGTACACTTATGATGAGTGTACTGTTCTGTGTATATGTTATACTTCCACAAAATGTATGAATCCAAAAAGGGTAGAGCCAGACACAATGGTATACCCAAAATTCCAGTGAATCAGGAGGCTGAGACAGGAGGATTACAAATTCGAGGCCAGCTTCAGCAATTTAGGGAGAGAACCTTTCTCAAAATAAAATTTAAAAAGGGCTGGGGAATGTAGTTCAGTGGTAAAGAGTCCTGGGTTCAATCCCCAATAACTAATAATAATAATAGAGACTTGGGTGGCAGGAGGATCACAAATTCAAGGCTACCCTCAGCAATTTGATGAGAACCCTGTATCAAAATTAAAAAAAGGCTGTGGATGTAGCTCAGTAACAGAATGTCCCTGGGTTCAATCACCAGTACTCCAAAAAAATGAGGGGGGGCGGGGGATTGGGGCCTAAAAGTCGAATAGTAAGCCTAGCAGCTGAAACTGAGGCAGCAGCAGCATTGTGGGGTTAGTTGACCATGGAGTTTGTGTTTAAAGCCCATGAAGGATAGGACTTGAGACCTTAGGGCCATACAAGGGAGAAATATGTAGTTAAGACATCCTTAAAAGAGAGCCGCCCCCCACCCCCAGCGCCCGCCAGGTAGGCGGAACGGTGACCACCGGCAGAAAAGGCCCAGTGGCCCACGGCTGAACAGAGCTTCCAATCACTCCTG
>NW_025999864.1:2134255-2184617 GCF_001458135.2 Marmota marmota marmota
TTGTTAAATGTTTTGCACACCCACATAAAATAAAAAATTTGAAAAAAAAAAAAAAAGACATCCTTAAAATACCAAAAACATTAAAAAGTTACATTCATACGGAAAGACTGAACTAGGGGGGGAAAGTCTTCCTAGTAGGTAAGAGGTAGATAATAAAGGAAGGTTATTTGACTTAGACCATATTCAGAGTTTTGTTTGTTTTAAAAGTCTCCTTGGAAAAGTTATGATCTAGATTTAAGCTTCATGAGATTAGGGGGCTCACATGTATACTTCATACCTCCCCTATTCTAGAAATCCCCAAAATAACATACTATCTTGAAAATTGGCCTGGAATAAGACCTCCCAGATGATGGAAATGTTCCACATACATTTATGTGATGTTTATTTACATAAACATATATATTTATAAAATCTTATTGAGCATATTTTAGAAGGAGATGGGTGGGCATAGTGACACACAATTGTAATCCCAGATATTTAGGAGGCTGAGGTGAGAGGACTGCAAGTTCAAGGCCAGCTTTGGCAACTTAGCAAAATCCAGTCTCAAAATAAAACATAAAAAGATCTGGAGATGTAGCTTAGTGGTAGAGCACCCCTTGGATCCATCTTTAGTAACATACACACAAGCATACATACATTTAAAAAGGGTGAATTGTATCTTTGCATCCTATGGAAAATATAACTGAAAAATCAGCCAACTAAATAAATTATTGACACTGGAATGGTATTGTCCTTGGTGCACCTAACAGAATAAAAACAAGCACAGATTCACTCTGAAAAGACACAGTATCAAACTAAAGATGGAATTACACTAAGAAATTATAAAGTACCTAGAAAAGCAATTCATTTTTAACAAAAATTAGCCAATAGTAGGATTATATTTCCACAACTTCAGTTACTAAGAGTATCAGATAGAGCTGGAATGGATAAAATTAAATATGTTTAAAATAATTAAAAGCTATAATGAAAGAATAGAAAGCATAGGAAAGAAAATCACAGTCAGAATTAAAAACAAAATTACAAACACACCAGATAGAATATATAGACAATAAAAATACAATTTGTTAAAAGATATTACCCAAAGATCAGAAGCATGCTTATTTATTTTGACTTATAGTCAAAAACAAGTTAGCTTTATTTAGTTTCCTACAGTAAAAGAGAATACACACCAGAGGAATTTTAGGACAAGACAATTTTAGGATTTTGATTTGAACAAGATTATTCTAAACAGAAGGTTAAAAAGCAGTATTCAGGCCTCCTGATGCTTACCACAGACTATGTTCTTAGACTGTGTAGAAAAAGGAGACACAGCAAACATACCCCATGCACAAATCAGCCAGTGACATGGGCCTGATCTATATTGTGAATGGGGGGAGGAGGCACATGGAAAAAACAAAACAAACAAATAAACACAAAAACAGTGTAATGTAAATTAGATCTTGTCAAGAAGTGGAGGAAATATCCTGATAAGTTTTATTTAAGAAGTACAGGTATTAAAATTATCTCTGGTAAAAAGTTACCATTGTCAAAAGAGCAGTTTTTCATCTTATTGATTTAATGTTAAAACCCTCAAGAAGTGTATTAATCATTAGATTAAATACAACAGAGAACTAGCAAAGTAGAAGATAGATCTGAGAAAATTAGAATGCAGTCCAAAGACAAAGAGGCAAGAAAAATTTAAGAGCAGATAAGAGATTTATAGAGTAGAATAACAAGGCCCAACATAAACATAATAGACATTCATAAATTTAAAAACAAAGAAAGGATGGAGGGGCAGTATTTAAAGTAATAATGGATGAGAACTTTCAGAATTGATAGAGGATATATTCAGGAGGTTCAATGAGAATGTAATAGGGTAAATAAAAATTAAACTGAAGCAGAATAATTTAAACATATGCAGGTACAAAACCTTAAAAAATACAAAAAAAAATAATTTTGTGTGAAATCAGAGAGAAAAGAGAAAACAGAAATTGTCTACAAAGAAGAATGACCTACAATTAGGGGATGTGGCTCAACCGGTAGCGCCCTCGCCTGGCATGCATGCGGCCCGGGTTTGATCCTCAGCACCACATACAAACAAAGATGTTGTGTCCGCCAAGAACTAAAAAATAAATAGTGTCGACAGATTTCTTAATAGCAACAATAGAAACCAGAAGTCAATAAATAAATATCAATAAATATCAAAGTGCTAAGAGAAAATAACCATACTATAAATTATGTGCTATATTCAAGCTTAAATTGTGGTTTATGCGTGTAGTGGTTTATGCCTATAGTCCCAACCTCAGGAGGATGAACCAGTTGGGTCTCTTGAATCCAGAAGTTTGGGGCCTACCTGGGCAACCTATTAAGACCACATTACTTAAATAGAAGAAGAAGAAGCCAGGCAGGTTGGAGCACACCTGTAATCCCAGTGACTCAGGAGGCTGAGGCAGGAGAATTCCACGTCTAAGGGCAGCCTCAGCAACTTAGCAAGATTCTGTCTCAAAACAAAACAAAATTAAAAGGGTCTGGGAATTTAGTTCCGCAGTTGAGCACCTGCCTAGCATGCCTGAGGCCCTGTATTTCATCCCAAGTACCACACACACAAAAAAAGACAAATACTATATTTTAAGACAAATACTATACCAATAACAGAGTCCATACAGATATTCATCTATAAGTAAGAAGCATGAGCGAAGAAACTTGGAAAGAAGTGGGTATATTTATACAAAGACTGACTATATAAATATAAAATAATAATAATGAATAATGGGAATTTAAAACCCAATAATAATAAGAGCTACTATTATAGGGAGAATTAAAATATTGGGGGAAAAAACAACATTGAATAGAGAGTAGAGCTGAGGATTCCAAAGACTTTGTTTTGCTCAAAAGAAAGTAGACAAAATGACTGTTTGATGTTTTGTACTGTATGTCAAAATTTTAAAGTAAACCACTCATGGACTAGAACCGGAATGTTTAACTTCCAAATTAGTCAAGCAGAATGAAACAGTAAAACAAATACTTGATCAAACCAACAAAAGCTTTAAAAAGAAAAAGGAGAAAAAGAAGCAGAGAAAATCAGAATAAATAGAGATCATACACCAAAAAAAGTTTATAGAAATTTACATAAATACATCAGAAAGTGTTATAATTATAATAGAAACTTCCTATTGGTACAGAAGGAAATGAAAAAAAAGAGAAAAAGAAACTCTGACTGACCTCCTTCCCTCTTTTCTTTCTCTCTCTTTCTTTCTTTGTCTTTGTTCTGGTGATTTGTTATGGTTTGGATGTGAGGTGTCCCCCAAAAGCTCACCTGTGAGATAGTGCAAGAAGGTTCAGAGGAAAAAAATATTGGGTTGTAAGAGTCTTAACCCAATCAGTGGATTAATTCCCTGATAGGGTTTAACTGAGTGGTAACTGAAGTGGTAGGGTATGGCTGGAGGAGGTAGGAATCAGGGCATGGCTTAGGGGTATATATTTGTGTCTAGCAAGTGGAGACTTTCTGCTTCCTGATCATCATGTGAGCTGCTGCCCTCTACCACACTCTTGTGCCATGATGTCCTGCCTCATCTCCAGCCCTCGAGAAATGGAATCTGTCTTCTATGGACTAAGACCTCTAAAACCGTAAGCCTCCAAAGAAACTTTATCTTCTCTACAATTGTTCCAGTCAGATCTTTTAGTCACAGCAGCAAAAAAGCATCTAAAACAGAATTGAACCCCGGGGGTCTCTACCACTGAACTACACCCCCACCCCTTACTTACTTATTTACTTGGTACTGGGGATTGAACTCAAGGACACTCAACCACTGAGCCACATCCCCAGCCCTATGTTGCATTTTATTTAGAGACAGGATCTCACTGAGTTGCTTAGTGCCTCACTGTTGCTGACGCTGGCTTTGAACTGGCAATCCTCCTGCCTCAGCCTCCCGAGCCACTGGGATTACACGCAGGCGCCACAGCACCCAGCTCCCCCAACCCTTTTTTTAAAAATATTTTTATTAGTTATTGATGGACCTTTATTTATTTGTTTATATGTGGTGCTGAAAATTGAACCCAGTGCCTCACACATGCTAGGCAAGCTCTCTACCACTGAGCCATGATCCAGCCTCACCCCCCAACCCTTTTTATATGTTATTTTTAGACAGGATTTTGCTAAATTTGCTCATACTGGCCATGAACTTGCAATCCTCCTGAGTATTTGGGATTACAGTCACACATCAGCTGGGTATCCAACTGTTTCTTACAAGACTTAGAGCACACTCAAACTTAGGACTCAGAAATTTGAAAGTAATAGAATTTTTAAAATATACTATGCAAAAAACCTACCAAAAGAAAACTGGAGAACCCATAAGTTATGGTTTGGATCTGGAATGTCCCCAAAAAACTCATTTATTGAAGACTTGGTCCCAGACACAGCAATGTCTAGAGGTGGAGCTTTTGGGAAGTGATTGGACCATCTATGAACTCATCCATTTGATGGATTAATAATTTGAATGGGGGGCTAGGGATGTGGCTCAAGCTGTAGCGCGCTCTCCTGGCATGCATGCGCCCCGGGTTCGATCCTCAGCACCACATACAAACAAAGATGTTGTGTCCGCCGAAAACTAAAAAATAAATAGTGTCGACAGATTTCTTAATAGCAACAATAGAAACCAGAAGTCAATAAATAAATATCAATAAATATCAAAGTGCTAAGAGAAAATAACCATACTATAAATTATGTGCTATATTCAAGCTTAAATTGTGGTTTATGCGTGTAGTGGTTTATGCCTATAGTCCCAACCTCAGGAGGATGAACCAGTTGGGTCTCTTGAATCCAGAAGTTTGGGGCCTACCTGGGCAACCTATTAAGACCACATTACTTAAATAGAAGAAGAAGAAGCCAGGCAGGTTGGAGCACACCTGTAATCCCAGTGACTCAGGAGGCTGAGGCAGGAGAATTCCACGTCTAAGGGCAGCCTCAGCAACTTAGCAAGATTCTGTCTCAAAACAAAACAAAATTAAAAGGGTCTGGGAATTTAGTTCCGCAGTTGAGCACCTGCCTAGCATGCCTGAGGCCCTGTATTTCATCCCAAGTACCACACACACAAAAAAAGACAAATACTATATTTTAAGACAAATACTATACCAATAACAGAGTCCATACAGATATTCATCTATAAGTAAGAAGCATGAGCGAAGAAACTTGGAAAGAAGTGGGTATATTTATACAAAGACTGACTATATAAATATAAAATAATAATAATTTGAATGGACTACTAGGAGGAGGTAGAAACTTTAAACACGCAGGGCATGGTTGAAGAAAGTAGGGCCATGCCCTTGACTATACCTTGTCCATGGTCTCTACCCCCTGTGTTCTCTATCTCTGCTTCCCAGATGCTTTTGTCTCCCACACCCTTTCACCATAATGTTCTGACTCACCGCAGGCCCAGAACAATGTATCCAGCTGACCATGGACTAAAACCTCCAAAACTATGAGCCATAATAAACCTTTCCTTCTCTAGGTTGTTTCTGATTAACACAGAATATTGGTACCAAGCAGTGGGGTCATTGCTGTGACTATATCTGGTTATGTGTTCAGAAGCCATTTGAACTGGTTTGCAGGACTTAGAAGAGCTTAGAGATGCTGGCTAGAGAAACCTTAGAATGTTATAGTCAGAGCTTAATGGACAGTTCTGGTGTGATCTTGGAAGAGATAAAAATGCAAACAATAAAGACTGTGCTTCTGAAGTTTCAGATGAGAATGAGGGTTCTGCCTTTTTATTTTCCCTGTTGCCATAAGCTGGGAGGCTTCTTTCTTGCCACACCCTTCCACCATGGTGTTTCTGCTTTGGAGTAAGCTAACCATGAACTGAAACTTCTGAAACTGTTAGTCAAAATAAATCTTTCCTCTTTTAAGTTGTTTTTCTCAAGTGTTTGTCACAGCAATGAAAAGCTGACAAACACACCATATTAAAACAACCCCTCAACGAAATGGAATGCTCTGGGCACAGGTGGCACACCCCTATAATTCCAGCCACTGAGGAAGACTGAGGAAGAAATGGGATGGAATGCTCTGGGAATAGGTGGTACACATTTATAATTCTAGGAGACTGAGGAAGGAGAATTGTAAGTTCAAAGTCAGGCTGAGAAACTTAACAAGACCCTATCTTGAAATTAAAAAAAAAAAAAAAACGGGCTGTAGTGTAACTCACTGATGAAGCTCACCAAGGTTCAATCACCAGCACCACAAAAAGAGAGAGAGAAAGAGAGAGAGAGAGAGAGAGAGAGAGAGAGAGAGAGAGAGAAGGAAGAAAAATAAAGAACTCTACAAGAAGGGAGACACCTAAAAATTAAATAAATAATATGGCATAATAATTCTGAATTTTTATATTATATATAATATTAACTATTTTTAATTATATATTCACAGAATTTTTAATTATAAATTCACAGAATTATAAGTAAAATTGACAAATCTATGATCAATATAGATGATTATAGCGCAGCTTTCTGTTGAAAAATTAGGCAAACAGAGGGCTGGGGCTGTAGCTCAGTGGCAGAGCGTTTGCATAGCACATGTGAGGCATTGGGTTCCATCCTCAGCAATCCCACATACAAATAAATAAATAAATATTCCATCCATCTACAACAACGAATAAATTTTAAAAAGAAAAATTAGACAAACAAAAAAATGTAAAAGAATGTAGAAGCGTTAAGTAATCTTGATCTAATACATATGTAGACCCTGCAGCAAATGATTATAGAACAAGCATTAAAATGCTTGTAATAAATTATAGCACAAATATACCAAAATTGACAACTAGACCATAAAGTAGATTCCAACAATAGCACCTCATATATAGGTGGTGGCTCTGGGCCAAACACTGGATAATTGCTTTAGTGTATTTTATGTATTAACTTGTTTAATTGTCATAGCAACCCTGCTTGGATGAATATTATTATTATCCTATTGTGTGTGTGTATGTGTGTGTGTGCGTTCGTGTGTGTGTGTTGCTTGAAATTAAACCTGGGGCTTCATGTCTGCTAAGAAAGTCCTATATCACTGAGCTATGCTTCCATTCCTATATTGCCATTTTTTCCCATCTTTGTTTATTGGTGCATTACAGTTGTACATAATGGTGGGATTTGTTGTCATGTATTTGTGCATGCACACAATACAACAATATAATTTGGCCAATATCATTCCCCATGATTTTCCCTTCCTCTTCCCTCCTCCCACCTTCCTTCCGCCTTATCCCTTTCTTTACTGATCTCCCTTTGATTTTCATGATATCCCCACCACCACCTTTCTTTTCCTTTTTCCTCTCTAGCTTCCATATATGAGAGAAAACATACAAACCTTGACTTTCTGAGTTTGGCTTACTTCACTTAAAACAATGATCTCCAGTTCCATCCATATTTTTGCAAATGACATAACTTCATTCTTCTTTATAGCTGAATAAAACTCCAGTGTGTACGTATACCAAATTTTCCTTATCCATTCTTCCATTGGTAGATACCTAAGCTGGCTCCAAAATTTGGCTATTGTGAACTGTGCCACTATAAACCTAGGTATGCATGTATTAGTATAATATGATGACATTAATTCTTTAGGCTAAATACTGAGGAGTGGTATAACTGGGTCATATGGTGGTTCCATTTCTAGTCTTTTGAGGAAACTCCAAACTGATTTCCATAATGCTTCTACTAATTTGCAGTTCCACCAACAGTGCAAAAGTGTTTCTTTTTGCTCCACAGCCTCTCCCTTTATTGCCATTTTAAAGGAAAGAAAATTCAGGCTAGAAGAAATTAAGAAAATGGGCCAAAGTCATCAATTGGTAAACTGGAAGATGTGAATCACACTAGCACAATCTACAGATATGAACTTCTTTCCTTTTTTGCTCCCTCCCCTCATTCCCCACTTCTTTCTCCTTTTCCCTTGTGTGTGGTGTCAGAGATTGAACTCAGGGCCTCATACATACTGAGCAAGCACTCTCCCACTGAGCTATGTGCTATGTCCTCAACCTCCTTTTTTTTTTTTAATACAGAAAAATTTTAAAGATACATACAAGCATGCATTCTTGACACTGGATGTGCTTTGCCATTGGTCGTATTTCTTCTAGTCTTTTTCTTTTTTCTAAAAGGAAGAAGATGTCATAAGTTACCTTTTAATGATTATTTGCAGTTTGACTACCAACTTCTGCTTTACATGTTGGACACATACATATCCTTTCAGTTTACATTTTATACATTTATCATAACCACTACCTTCCAACACTAAAACCATATGTTATTTTTTGATGTGTATGCACATACAAGTATGTACATAAGCATGACCATCAATTCTAATAGTTATATGGAGTAGAGAGGGAAGAGTATCCTGAACAAGGAAACGGACAAACAAACAAACAAAAACTTTCTTACCAAAAAAACAAAAAACAAATTTGGCAAGGCCAGAACATAACTGTATGAGAATAAGCAACTAAAGCCTGGTAGTTACCACATTTGAAACATTTGTTTTAATGTCACCGTAAGGAGTTTGGATTTTATCCAATGAAAAAAATAAATAAAAAAAGTGTTGTTGGTTTTTTTCCTCCTCTAAGAAAGGGGATGGTATGTTCAGATACTTTTAATGTAAAATACAGACAACGTAATGTTTTGCTCTAAATAATTTCCTGCACAAACACCACACAATTGTCCATAATAGAATTAATAACAATTCTTTTAATATCACATATCACCCTATTGATATCAAAATTTCCCTAATTGTTTTTAGCATGTCTTTTGCAGCTGGAATTATTCAAGCCAAGATCTAATCAAATACCACATGTTGCACTGGATTTGGTTCTTTTGTCTCCTCGGTCTCTTTATTTTAATAAAATCTGTCATTACTTTTTTTTCTCCATTTCATTTCATTAAAATACTATGACACTTGGAGAATATTTCACTTCTAGATGGCCCATTTTTTTTCTTTTTGATATTGTTTTTATTTGTTCTTCTGACCTCAGTGTTTCCTGTAAAACAGATATTAGTTGTAAAGCTTGTTTATATTAAACATTTTGGCAAAAAATATTTCACAGCTGATGGTGTGTGCTTCATACTGCAGTACATCAAGAGGCACATGATGTTGGATTGTTGGCTAAACATGGACGCTAAGATTAATTGATGAGTTGAACATTGCAGGTTTTAACATGCAATGTTGTAATTTACTTTTTCTACCAACAAACACTCTGTGAGGTGATATTTTGGCATTAGATACATTGTCATCCTGTCTCCCATCATGACTTGAAGCATTCATGGATGATCCTCATTTCAATCAGTAGTTTCCTTAATGGTCAAAAAAGAGTAATTTTTTAGTTCTGTCATTTCTTCTACATTCACTAGCTGTTACTCGTTTGTAAAATAGAGGCTCTTGGTTTTAGCTGCCTGATATTAATTTTCTTTATATACAATTTCTACTAAAAGACAGGATAAAATGCTTAATTATAGGGCATGTGCTCTTAACTGCCATACCTTCCTGCAACTCCGTAAAACTATGAAGTTTTCTGATCATAATGCAATTAAATGAGAAATCATTAATACATATAACTAAAATAATATATATAGAGAGAAATTTAATGTGCTTTCTAAATAAGCCTTGGTCCTGAAGTAGATTTAACTGACATATTTATAAAATTGACATGTTTATAAAAACTATACTTTTATAACTACTTGTCAAATGTGTGGGATACTGCTGAAGAAGCAGCTTGACAGATAGTAAAATTCAGAAAAAAAAAGAAGATAAAAAGTGAATACCTATAAGCAATTTTGCACCAAGAAATTTTCAAAAGTGAAACACAATGAACATTTTTTATAGAAAAATATTTTGCAGAAACAAATAAAAACCTGAATATAACCTTTGAATAAAATTGAATCAAGAGTTTAATATGTTCCCCCCCCAACAACAAAAAAAAAACCCATGCACTGAGATCAGAAAGATTTATGAGAAAGCCACCAAAGAACAAATAATCCCTGCTTACAGAAACTGTTCCAGGATATAGAAAACAAGACAATAATTCACAATTATTATATGAAGATAATATACATCTGATAGTAAAGCCAGCATGAACGCACACAAAAAGAAATGAAATGCTATGAAAGTGCTAACTATTCAGCAAAATTGTTCTCTCCTTTTTTAAGCACATGCCCATGTGATATCTCCTGAACTCTTGCAGTCAGGTGTAGGCACATAATTTTCTCTATAGTGGAATATAAGTGGAAGTACTATAGCTACACAGAAAGCATAAGAAATTTCAACCACAGCCCACCATGCTCTTTTCCTTTGTGATAGTGACCACCATAAAAAACATAAATTCAGGCTGGGGTTGTGGCTCAGTGGTAGAGCACTTGCTTAGCATGTGTGAGGCACTGGATTCGATTCTCAGCACCACATATAAATAAATAAAATAAAGATTCATCAACAACTAAAAAATATTTTTTTAAAAAAACTATAAATTCAATGACAGCAGAGCCCCAGCCTGGGTCCATGAAAAATTAAATGTAGCAGATACTTACATCTCATAACTAACAAAGGATTTATATCCAGAGTATATTAAAAACTCCTGGAAGTGATAAAAAAGAACCTCTCCAAGGTGAAAAGTGGTGGGGTGGGCAAAGACTATTCATAAGACAATTCAATCAATAGAAGCAGAAAACGAAATCACAGATGATTACATTACAAAACGTTCAACCTTACTAGTAGGGGGGCATTGCAGTGGGATATTCTTATACAGGCTTCAGATGAACAAAACAACAAAGTCTATATCTAACAATAACAAGTGTTGCTGAGAATAGGAAGCAAAAGAACTGTTTTTTTCATTTGTTGATGATAGAAGCATAGAATGCAGAATATCAGAAATATCTAGCAAGGTGGAAAATATACTTTTCTTATATCCCAGCAATTCTTCTACTTGCTATATATATACATTCTAGAAAATAATCACACATGTATACAAGGACACATTAGAAAGAAATTTGGACAAATTATACCTTTGTAGAAAGAACAAAACTTAGGAACAAACATAAATGTTCATGAGCAAGATAGTGACTAAAGTCATAATATTTGGCAAGAAAAACAAGTTCTCTAGAGTGGTATATATCAACTGATAATTCTCAAGAACATTATGTTAAGGGGAAATAAAACAAGTAGTAGAAGCATGGTACAGATGATATAAATACATTAAGTTCAAAAGCAGGCAAACCAATTATTGTTTGTGAACACTTACATATGTAGTAAATATATAAAAACAAATATACTGATAAATAGCAAATTCAGAATAGTAGTTGCCTCTAGGAAGCAAGAGGAGAAAACAAGACATTTTGATTATATATATAATATTTTATCTCTTAAAAAATAAGCATATAAGCCAGGTAAGGTGGTACATACCTGTAATCCCAGAAACTTGGGAGGCCACGGCAAGAGGATAAGTTCAAGGCCAGCCTCAGCAATTTAGCAAGATCCTGTCTCTAAAATAAAAAGGGCTAGAAATGTAGCTCAAGGGTAAAGTGCCCCTGGATTCAATCCCCAGTAGGAAAAAAAAAAAAGTATATAAAGGATCTGATGTAAATGCCACAAAATGTTAAGATTTGATAAGACTGGATCATGCATAACAAGGTGTTCAATACTTTTGCATATGTTTGAAATACAATTGGTCTTCATTGGACATGGATTTCATATCTGTCAATGTACCTACTTGTTAAAATGTATAATTTTAAAATCAATATTTGTAGTTAGTCATTCACAGATAGCAAAGACTGGTGAAAAACTAAAGTCATATATTGTGCCCTGTATTAGTCAGCTTTTTTGCTGCTGCAACTGAAAGACCCGACAACTGTAGAGGAGCAAAGATTTATTTAGGAGTTCACAGTTTCAAAGGACTCAATCCTTAGACAGCAGGCTCCATTCCTTCAGGTTCAAGGTGAGACAGGACATCAGGGTGGAAGACTGTAGTGGAGAAAAACAGCTCACATGGTGATCAGGAAGCACTCGCCAGATACAAAATATATACCCCAGAACCATGCCCCCCACAACGAATCACTTCCTCTGACCACACCCCACCTGTCTCCAGTTACCATATTTAATCACATTCATGATTAATTCACTGATTAGTTTAAGGCTAATACCCAATCATTTCTCCTTCAGACCTTCTTGCATTGTCTCACACATGAGCATTTGGCGGGGGGGGGGCAGGGGGGCACCTCACGTCCAAACCATAACATATACTGTCACAGCTGAATTTTATTAATTGTTCTCATGTAAAAAACTTCAAATAGAATATTCCTTAAGATGTTTTTATTCAGAATGATTGAGTTGGGAGAGAGATGTGCTATAGTTTGGATCTGAAATGGTCTATGTGTTAAAGGCTTGGTCCCTTTTAATGAGAGGGAAACTTTAAGTAGAGCCTGGTTGGAGGAATTTAGGTCTTTGAAAGTGATATTGGGATTCCAGCCCCTTTCCCTCACACTCTCTCTCTTACTTCCTGGCTACCTTTAGGTAAGCAGTTTCCTTCACCAGGCATTCCTACCATGACATGCTGTCTTATCAACCAGTCCAATGTCAACAGGGCCCAGCTACCATTGATTGAAGCTTCTAAACCCATGAGCCACAAAAAATAAACCTTTCCTTCATTTAAGTTGCTTCTCTCATCAAGAGTATGTTTTCAACAATTTAACTTTTACTAGTTGAAGAGTAAATTGTAGGGTTTTTCTGACCATAGTGTCAATTTTATTTTTGTAATGGAGGAGCCCTCTTAATGTCCCACCTTTTAGTACCTTTTAGAAAAATGCCAACATCTTTAGTAATTAGAGAAATGCAAATCAAAATTACTTTAAGATTTCATCTCATCCCAGTCAGAATGGCAATTATCAAGGATACAAGCAATAATAAGTGTTGGAGAGGATGTAGGGAAAAAGGTACACTTATACATTGCTGGTGGGACTGCAAATTGGTGCAACCACTTTGGAAAGCAGTGGAGATTTCTCAGAAAACTTGTAATGGACCCAGCTATCCCACTCCTCGGTCTATATTGAACGGACTTAAAATCAGCATACTATAGTGACATAGCAACACCAAAGTTTATAGCAGCTGAATTCACAATAGCTAAACTATGGAACCAACCCAGATGCCCTTCAACAGATGAATAGCTAATGAAAATGTGGTATGTATATACACACACACACACACACACACTGGACTATTACTCAGTTATAAAGAAGAATGAAATTTGCCAGTAAATGGATGGAGCTGGAAAATATTATGCTAAGTGAAGTAAGCCAATCCCCCAAAACCAAAGACTAAATGTTCTCTCTCATATGTGGATTCTAACTCTTAACAAGGGAGGGTAGGAAGGGGAAGTATAGAAATGCATTGGATTAGATAAAGGGGAATGAAGGGAAGGGGGCGGGGAATGGGAATAGGAAAGACAGTCAGATGAATTAGACATAACTTTCTATGCTCATATGTGAATATATGACCAGTATAACTCCACATCATTTACAACCACAAAAATGGATCAAAATTGGAATGGGCTGCATGCCATATATGTATAATATGCAAAAAATACCCTCCTGTCATGTATATATAAAAACAACAAATAAAAAAACCCCAATGATCAAAGATAAAGGAAGGAATCAATTTTTATTATAAAATTTAGATCAGAAAATTTTGGATTTGGATGCTGAACGAGTCACTGTCAATTGTTCCTTTAATCCCTATTCTTGATTTATTTTTTCCTTACCATGTATCGACACCAAACATACTGTATAATTCATCTGTTAATTGCTGTCTTTTCCACCTAGAATATAAGCACCACAAAAATAGGAATTACTTTTTAATTTGTTCTATGCTATATTTCCAATGCCAAATACAATACCTAGCAAAATTTTTTTTAAAAGAATTTTCTCTTATAAATTCTTGCATAGTGGTATAGTAAGAGTAATCTGACATCAGACATCACTGGATATGGATGGACGTCCTCTTAACACATGTTTGAGGTGTGGGCTTGTGTCTTTACTGTATTCCTAGATAGCTTTGTTCAGTTGGATGTAGTTTTCTAGATTCACTTAGTGTTTCTCATAGACAAAAAAATCTCACATAAGAAGTGCAAAATTTGTTTTACAATCAAATTATTCCCTATTATATGAGTTCTATTATAAAATCTTTTTCTTTTCAAATCAAATGTTATAACAGAATTGGCAGAGGAGCAAAAATGTCTCCATCTTTTCAAGTAGCACTGAGAAAATACATTAAAAAAAATTGTAGAAGCTTGGCAGGTCACTTGATTTATCCCAGGAAAGATTATATATGCCATGGATATTCCTGGGCTCAAATTCAATCTCATCTTTCCTTGGTGTGCATGTGCTATGCCAGTCAGAAAAGATGCTGTAAATTCAAACATGCCTTCATATAAAGCTAATGTGGTCCAAATATAAGGGGAATTTTTTAGAGAAGTTTATATCATCTGGAGAATTGACTTTATCCTGACTCATTAGATTTTTTAGGTTGTTCACTGTAAACACTTTACATTTTTTCTTTTCTTCTCTTTCTCTCCAAAAGACATGAATTTCAACAGAAACTTTAATGAAGTTGTCAGGAATGGCTAACCACTAAGGAACATACTTTCCCCCTCTCCCACAGCAAACTATTAATTACAATTTTAAAAGGCCCTGAGTTCCTTATTTTCCACAGGAAAAAAATTAAATAAAACATATATATTGTTGGTTATATCAGTATAAAATTTCCTTACAGTAACAAATTTATAAAGAATATATTTTTTAAAAGAACCTAACCTTTGTTACTTATTTTTTGTGTGGTGCTGAGGATCAAACCCAGTGCCTCACTCTACCACTGAGCTACAACTCCAGCCCAAGAAAATTTCTTAATATTTTTGTAATTAGGGAAGGAATGTGGCGGTATAGGAAAAGGTACCAAATAAACATAGGAAATTAAATTATGTGATTTTGTTTTTAGTTTATTGTGACATATTTATAATTTTATGTCCCATAATATTCACTGGAATAAATATTTATAAGAGCCTTCTCCAAAATAAATTTTAGAGACTGTATTGTGGGGGAAAATAAATGTCTTTGCTCACTTATTACTAGTTCATGAGTGAGGCCCTTATAACAAGACAGATGAACAAGAGGAAAGCATAAGGAATTATTTAATGTACATTTTTTATGTTACAGGAGCCTTCAGAAATAGAAACGGAGAGTCAAAGAAACAGGGAAAGCTCTGTATTTTTATCCTTAAGTTTGAGGAGGAATGGATAGTCATGGAGAAGTGTGATTGGTAATAATTTCACGTTTGCTAATTTGTTCTGATTGGTGAGTCATTACTTTAACGAAGCATATTCTAATTTGATTCTTACAATAATGTTTGCAATAATAATTTATGATAATGGCTTATTAGCCACTTAATTGCTGGCTTTTGAAACTCTTTGTTTTTGAAGATAGCTAGTTTTCAGTTTGTTCTTACCTAATGACATAATAATTACAGAAATAAATTTGTAGGTTGTAATTAAAGTTGTTTTCCTCTTTGTATTAGTCAGCTTTATGTCACTGTGACCAAAGCACCTGATTTAAACTTAGAGGAAGCAAAGTTTATTTTGGGCCTATAGTTTTAGAGATTTCAGTCCATATTTGACTGAGTCCATTTCTCTGGGTCCCAGGTGAGGCAGAACATCATGGTGGAAAGGCATGGCAGAATAAAGCTGCTCAGATTATGGCAGCCAAGAAGCTAGGGAGTGAGGAAGAAAGGGACAAAAATATAATACTCAAATGCACACCCCCCAGTGATCCCCTTCTTCCAGCTGTGCCCCACAGGCCTACAGTTACCACCCAGTAATGCATTAAAATCATTAATGCATCAAATGGATTATTCCACTGATCAGCTCTCATAAGTCACTTCTGAATATTTCTGCATAACACAGGAATTTCTGAAATCACTAAAAATGTCTTTTTTTAATTAAAAGGAAATATTTAAGAATTTACTTTCCACCTTTAGAAGGAAATGTGGTTTAGTTTCAATTGTGAGAATAAATCCTGACCAGCCATGCTTGTGTCTTAGGTCAGATGAACAAAATCTCCAGTGTATTCAGATGAACTAGAACAAAAACTACCAATTTAAATGTCACCAAGATTCAAAGACATACACAATGTACCCACAACTGATTTATGGTTAGACTGCTTAACCATGAAGAAACATTCTGATCCTCAAATATCAAATGATTGATATGGGATTTGATTTTCACAAAAGCTTGCTTGGGAACTTGCAGTTTTCTTCCCAGGAAAATCCTATGTTTAGTCAGAGAGCTCAACCCTGCCTGAGTCACTCATCTTCGAGGCACCTGCACCCCACCTTTAGGGTGTGTATACCTTTTGCTGTCCTTTTATATTTGCTTGTTTTTGCTTTCAATGCATCTTGAAATTCTTTTCAACAGCATTGAGTCAGGAATCTAACCTGGGCCAAGTTGATGTCCTATTGCTCCTCTTGGAGGAACCTCCTTAGACTCCTGTCTGGTGACTCAATCAAATGTGAAAGATGGAATTGATTGGGTCCTAGCTGGAAGGAGATTGAAAAAAAAAAAAAAACAGCTATAGAGGACTTTTTGAGATTGCTAAAGAAATATGTATGTTGATGGAAAGCTGCAGGATACGAAGGACTTACTGTTAATTTTTTTGTATGTGATGATGGTACTGTGATTATATTGGATTATTTTCTTATTTTTGGAGATAAATGGTGAAGGGGTAAATGAATATGTTGTCTGCAACTTCTTTTCAAATGACTAAACAAATAAAAATTATAGGTATTTATACAACCATATATGTAAAATACATTTCAAAACAGTACAAATAGTAGGTAATTGGGTGGTTATTGTACTATTCTTTTAACTGCCTTTTATACTTGAAGTTTTTCACATACACACACACACACAAAAAAAAAAAAAAAACTTTGCTTCCTCTAAGTTGTTCTTGTCAGGTGCTTTGGTCACAGCAACATAAAGCTGACTAATACTAAAAAGAAAACAACTTTAATTACAACCTACAAATTTATTTCTGTAATTATTATGTCACTAGGTAAGAACAAAACTGAAAACTCACTATCAATTTTATTTCAGTCAGCTGAGGGTTGTCTCTTTCTTTCTTTTTATAAAGACTTATTTTTTAGTTGTAGTTGGATGCAATACCTTTATTTTAATGTGCTGGTGAGGATTGAACCCAGGGCCTCACACATTCTAGGCAACTGCTCTACTACTGAGCCACAATCCCAGCGCCGCCCCCCCACCAGGGTAGTTTTTTTATATGACCATATTAAGAGACTTAAGAATATGTAGAAACTCAGCAGCCCAGAGAAAATGGAAGAAAGGTTAAAAGATTTAGTTTCTTGGCCTAAATGTACATCTATGGAGCAAGTTCTTCCCATAGAAAAATAATTGTTCTCTGAACAGAGGTAGCTCCTCCCATGCTTTCTTTCTTGTGCCTGTGGGAAAAACTAATTCCCCAAGATGCTGAAGTTATGTAAGAATATATATGAACAGACTCGAAAGAAAGTCAGACTCAAGATTCTGAGTTGCCACCCTCAAGTGATCATGTTGCTATGGAACCTTGTGTAGCTTGTTAAATACTGAGAATCCTGACAAGTTGAATCCCTTAAGAGTTGAATCCCTTAGCTGTCACTGCAGCTTGTTGAATACCCAACAACATAACATAGTTTGAATCCTATGAAATTACAGACAAGTAACTGTTAGTCAACAAGAAAGAAAGAAAGAAAGAAAGAAAGAAAGAAAGAAAGAAAGAAAGAAAGAAATTTGGTTCTACTTAACTCTCCATAATGCCCTCAACAAAGGATCACCTAGTTGCTTCACACAGAATAGAGAGAGTAGAGAAGCCCATCTCATTTTCAGACTGCCTTGTTAGGGTAGTCTTGCAAATCCAAATGAAATTTACTACTCTGTAATTACTACTCTATCGTGTGGCCTGGTTTGTCCCTTGACTGTCCAAATTTTCGAAGGCAATTTTCTTCAGCCATTCCTCATTTTGTACAATTTCAAGATCTCCTATTAATCAGTTTTGTATTTCCACTGGAGAAAATTCTACTTATCAATGGTTCGGAGTTCCTTAACCTTTAAACTATTGTCATTTTAATTGAATACTTCCTGTAGGGGGCATCCTGGTTTTTAAGCACTAGAAGCCTGGAGTACCACTCCACTCCTCCCCCACTGTGACAACCAAAATTTTCTACTAATGTGCCCTGGGGGGGCAAAATTGCTCTTTATTGAAAACACTGGTGCAGCCACTATAGAAGAACAGAGTTGTCATTCCAAATGCAACAAAGACTTTTCATTGGAAAAATAAACTCTTTTGAATGTTGGGAACAGCTGATTGTTTCCCATCATAGAAGGATAATTTGTAATTTAAAAAGGGAGGGGAGGGGGCCTAGAGCAGGGAAAAGAAGCATACCCAAGGAAAGCTCCTGATGTCTTCCTGCTTGAAGAGGTTTTAGTACAGATCACCTAATATGGGATTTGATAATCTGCTGCCATATTTATTCTGTTACAGGCTTTTGTCAAGTTTGCCATATCCTGGAAGGCTTGGGTCAAGTTGCACAGTTGTGTGTGTGGGTATATGTATGTGTGTGTATATTAACAGTACTAGGGATTCAATCCAAGGCCTCACATATGGTGGGTAAATATTGTACTGAGCAACATTGCAAACCCTTTTTATTTTATCTTGAGACATGGTCTTGCTAGGTTGCTCTGGCTGGCTTCAAACATTTGATCCTCCTGCTTTAGACTACTGAATAGCTGGGATTCAAGCACACACTACCTCTCCCAGCTAGGCTGTAAGTTTTGTGAACCAACAAAAGGTACTCAAAAAAAAAAAGGTACTCAGTTTCTCATTTGAGCTGATTCAGTGGAAAAGACAAAACAGATTGTGCACAACACAGTCCAGGAGATAATGGAATCTGCAGAACTCTTCTGGAAGACTTTAGCCTTTTATGAGCTGTGGACTGCAATTCCAAACCAATCTGATCATGTTGGTAAGAGCCTGTGCAATTTCATCTGTGTGTTCTGTATGCCATAACCATCAGCTCAGAAAAGGACTCTAACCTCTCTTTATATGTCCTAGTATTTTTTTCACAGCCACAGAACAGTGATGATTTGTTTCTTTTTTGTGAGAAGTACAGTATTATTTAAGAGTTAAAAGTACTGACTTGAATTCAAGTTATAGCACTGTCACTTTACCTTTACTACCGTGTTATGATACTTTATCTTCAAACTTCACATCCCTCAACTCTAAAAGAGGGATACTAATGCTGTATCATGGGGCGGCTTGTGAAGGCTGAGCTAGTGTTCACAGCAGAATGTGAAAAAGCATAAGACCAAAATAAATACTGTTTTTTTGTCCCATACTCATATAAAGACCTAAGTGCTTTCTGCCACATGTGCTTGCATAATTTTTTCATGGGTTTTCACTGTGGTTTTTTTTGGGTTTTTTTTAGGCTCTAAGTGCAGGAATTTAGATTCATCTCAAGTTAATTTCATCTAGATAAGAGCATGCCACTTGGAATCAGATAACTTTGGTTTCAACTTCAACTCTGTCCACCTCTTACCACAATTATGGGAATTAAATAAAAACAATATGTGGGAGAAGACGAGGTCAGTTGTCCTCAACTAGAAGCAATTTTACCTCCCAGGTGACATCTGGCAATGTCTGGAGACTTTTTGTTTAGTTTTCACAACTGGGGGCTGTTACTAGCATCTAATGGTCAGAGGTCAGGGATCCACTGGACAGCTCCTTGCAAAAAATAATTATCCCACTCAAAATGTTAATAATATTGAGGCTGAGAAGCCCTGTGCTAAATTGCAAATTGTAGTTCTTATCTGTTCTGGCACCAAACAAATCAGAAATAAATTTTTTAAAATGTCATAGCATTTTTATACCTTTATTTTATTTATTTTTATGTGGTGCTTAGGATCAAACCCAGTACTTCACACATGGTAGGCAAGCACTCTACCGTTGAGCTACAACTCCAGCTCCAGAAATAATTTTTGAATCCAGACTCTGTCCCTTAACACATTCCCTGGTTTGGATCATGCTTAATTTTAATCAGCATGCCATCTACATCTTCATCCAAATTATTAATTAAAATGGATAATGTGCTGGGCATGGTGGCACATGCCTGTAATCCCAGCTACTTGGGAGGCTGAGGCAGTAGCATCACAAGTTTGAGACCAGTCTCAGCAACTTAGCAAGACCCTGTCACAAAATAAAAATAAAAAGGGTTGGGGATGTAGCTCAGTGGTAGAGTGCCCCTGGATTCAATCCACAGTATGGCAAAAATCAATCAATCAATCAATCAATCAATAAGCAAGCAAGCAAATATATAAGGATGGAATACTCCAGTCAGGTTGTTGTTGAGTCAGTATTTGTGGCAGTTGAACATCAGTGCACTGACAGAAATCAGATGGAGTTCAGGTCCCATCTCCATTGCTTACTAGCTGTGTGATTATGGAAAAGTTATTTAATGAATGTGTGTCTTAGCTTCCTCATTTTAAAACACAGTCATATCTCTACAAAGCAGTATTGAGTATTAAATATGATTGATTAAATATATAAAGCATTTAGTCTGGTTGACTAACCCAAAGGAAGTGTTCAGTATTATCCATTTCTTTAGGTGTACCTGTTTAAAGAGTTAAGTATTCTCTCCTCTGTACTCAAATCAATAGTACCACAATACTACTTGTTATATGACTGTTGAAACCCTCTCACATATACATTAAGCAAATTAATGAGTTTTTTGTGTTTTTTGTTTTGTTTTGTTTTTTTGCTAAGACCATTGTCAGTACTTCAGAAGTCAAAGCTCTTATTAACTTAAATACTTCCTTAGAAAGGGCTGAAGGTGCCTGATTTATTGTTAAAATTCTGTTAAAAATTTAATGACACAATGCATGTAAATAATTTATCACTGTGCTTGCTTCTTCCTATCCTCCAAAAAATGTTAACTCATTATTGAAAATGTGGCAATTCATGTTTTTTTAAATATTTTATTAGTTATTGATGGATCTTTGTTTACTTGTTTATATGCAGTGCTGAGAATTGAATCCAGTGCCTAACAGATGAGAGGCAAGCGCTCTACCACTGAGCTACAACCCCAGCCCCTAATTCATGGTTTTTTAAAGATCATACTTGGAAAAAAAAAAAAAAAGACCATACTTGATCACAAGAATTTTTCACAAGTTATGGGTTAAGAATACCAAGACTCCTGTTTGGGAGTGGCATTCATAATATTTTGAACCACAGGTGCACCACCAGCCTAAGCTACCTAGTTGAGGGAACTGCTTGGGTACAAATCCTTAGGAAAGCATTCAGGTTGCCCAAAGGTGGGCTTAGGTCATGTGTAGGAAGGGCCGCTGTCAAGAGATGGGCCTTGGAGAATACGATGAGTGTAGGCAGTGGCTGGAGATTGTGCTCAGTTGTAGAAGCACTTGTCTAACACGCGGGAGGTCCTGTGTTCATCTACACTGAAAAAAAAAAGTAGAAAAAAAAAAAAGGCAGGTCTGGGGCTCTAAAGCTCAAAGGAAGGTCTGGCATAACAAGAAAGGAGTCACAACCCCATAGAGGTTGTTGGGGCCAAAGCCCCTGGGTCTTAGCAACCCCAGGAGCTTAGATGTAGCCAGCAAGAGGCGGGACCAAATTCCGTGCATCCGCAGTATGACCCTTGGGCGGTGCTCGCGATAGTTGCTCCCCAAAGGCACCGCAGACCGGAAGGATGCTGGGAAGGATGACTTGGCCCCTTGTGCGGTTCTCTTTTGTCACAGTCCACAGCAGCTGCCTTACCCTTGGTGTCAGGGTCAGAAGGTGTTGAGTCCATAGAGGAATGGATGTAGGAGTGAGTAAACACACAGGCAGATCCCCAAATCTGGCTGCATCCCTGTGAGGCACGGTGCAGAGGGGGACCTGGCTGGCCGTGGCTTCAGGCCGCCGGTGGCTTCAGGCCGCCCACTCTTTATTTACACCCACATGACTGAAGTGCAGGTGAGATCCTTCGGGGGGGGGGGGAGTGAAAATGATGTGTGAGCCAGTGAAGATGATGTGTGTGATTCTGTTTCACACCCCCAGCCCAGTTGTTATTTTTATTATAAGTTCACATGACGTAAAACTTAGCGTTTTGTTTTGAAGTATAGACTTGTTATTAAGCACACACACAATCAATTTTTATTCGCTAAAATAAAATTTTATATATATATATATATATATATNATATATATATATATATATATATATATATATATATATATTTAGTTGTAGTTGGACATAATATCTTTATTTTATTTATTTATTTTTATGTGGTGTTGAGGATCGAATCCAGCGCCTCGCATGTGCCAGGAGAGCGCTCTACCACTGAGCCACAGACCCAGCCCCTAAAGTAAATTTTAATAATAAAGAATATTGAACTCTTCAAAGTCCTTACCCTGGTATATAAGTGAGTTTTTTGACCTCAGGTAGCATTGAAAGGTATTCTTACGTTGTAATAAATATGTTGGTAGCCAGTTGGCCTAGATGCAATGGGAAACATATGACTCAGTCCAGAGGATATTCTAGAGTTCAAAGGATAGTTGCATCTGATTAGGTAGCAATTCGTATGAAAATTCACATATGTACAGAGGGATAAGTAGCCAAGGAGTTGGAAGAGTACAGACTTTTAAACCATGACTCAACAGACAATTTATGCAAGACTCAAAGGGCAGAGGAATATTTGAACTTGCCCATGTGTAGGCAGTCAGTAAAATCAAGTTTTAGGAAACTGCAGGTAAAGACCTGCGGGAAGAGAGGGAACATGGATATCAGGAAAATATCTAGGGGGTACAGGAGTGTGCATTCCAGCGAAACAAGTGCACAGGTCCTTGAAAGGAAAGTGACCACAACACTCAGAGCAACCAAAAAATCTTTATTGCAGCAGTGCAACAAAGAGAAAGGAAAGAAGGAAAGAAAGAGAGAGAAAAGAGAAGAGATGAACAGGGAGAGAGCAAGAGCAAGAGAGATAGAGAGCGCGCGTAAGAAAGATAAAGAGCGAGAGAGAGAGCAAGAGAGAAAGAGCAAGAGAGAGGGGGGCCTGGCAGGAGGGAGTTTTTATAGCCCAAATCTAATGGGGCCTCTGGGTCTGCAAGCTGCCTTGTTGGCCCAAGGGAGGGTTAAGTGTTCAGCCTTAAGCAGGGTTGAATGTTCAGACTTGAGGCAAACAGGTGATAAAGGACCAGATAGAGGGGGGGTTGAGTGCGTGGGCTATCTTGCAGCCAACATCTGTTAAGCCTGCCCTGCAGACAACACAGTTCAGCCTGCTCTGCACCCAACAGTCCTGAGGTCCTAATAAGTTTGAGAAACCAGTAGGTAATGTTCTGGGAGTGATTAAGCAAGATGGAGCATTGCATCTTACTGAAGGGTTTTGGATTTCATTTTGAATGAGTTAAGACAGTCAGCCATTGAGTGTTTTCCAATTTGCTCTCTGTCAGGGTGGGAAGAAAGGGAATGGGGATATAGGCCAAACAGAAAATGACCATTTATCAATAACTGTTGAAGCTGAATGATGAGTAGGTACAGGGATTTTAACACACTATTCTTTCCTTTAGTCTGAAAATTTCCACAATAAAAACTAAACAAGAATCCTTCAATTGTTGTGTTAAAAGTAGATGGAAAAGGGGCAAGTGTCTAAGTAAAGGGGACCAGTTTAGAAATCTGCAGTTATTCAGGGGAGAGATACAGGTGATATGGGGTGGTTACAGTGAAGGTTTTGAGAAGTGGATTGAGTTTTGATGCACACACACGTACTAGGGGTTGAACCCTGGGTCATTGCATCACTGAGCTACATTCACAGCTCTTTTTTAAAAGGTAATTATTTTTTTAAAGTATTTGTGCATTATAATTATACAGAATAGTAGGATTCGTTATGCTATATTAGAATATGCACACAATTTGCTCAAGCTCCTTCTTTAGTACTTTCCTTTTCTTTCCTCTGACCTACTTGCTCTACTCTGAGCTCCCTTTTGTTATTATTTTTATTTTAGTTAGTGTATTATCATTATATAGGTATATATAAGTGGGATTCATTGTGGTATATTGTGCATGGACATAGCATAATTTGGTAGATTTTTGTCCCCAGTACTTCTCCATGTTCCTCTCTTCCATCCCTCTTGATGCCCTTGCTCTACTGGATTGGCCACAGCTTTTTTATTTTGAGGTCTCTGCTGGCCTCAAACTTGCAATCCTTCTATTTCAGACTCCCAAGTAGTTGGGATTATAGGCATGCACCACCGCTCCCAGCTTTTGATATATTTTTAAGAAGTAAAAAGAATTGGTTGATGGATTTGTATGTGGAGTGGGAAAGCAAGAATCAAGGCTGATTGAGCAACTAGAAAAGAAAGGAGTTGACATTAACTGGGATAGGAAAGAATAAGAGATGCAAGAAGGTCAAAAGTTCAGTTTTTAGTTTTATTTGCATATTAAAGTAAGTGTAGGTGTCAAGTAAATAGGCTATAAGAATCTGATACTCAGAGGAGAGGTCAAGCTGGAGATATGAATTTGTAACTAGCAGGTTATAGGTAGCATTTTAAGGTCATGAGTTATATAATTCTTTCATATTTGTGATTCTATTAAAAAACCAAATCTTCCTTTTACAAAAAGTTCATTTGCACACACACACACACACATTAGATCTCTGAATGTAGAAACAATAGATTAGATAAAAATTAATGTGCCCAGAACTTTTAGTGCACATATATTAATCACTTTTATGATGGCTTCTAAGTATCATTTAATAAATTGTATGGTCCTCAGCCACACTCAAGAGTCCATTTGTTCTGGAACTGTGAAAAGAAATAATTTTATATCTTGAAGGGTACAATGGAAGATAAATTAAGTCACTCTCTTTCTCAGTAATTTCAGCAGTGTTATTGAATATAAATTGTTTAGTGTATTAATATGCTAGTCACCATTTTAATAATCTGCCAGTGAAGATAACCACAATTATTTGAGCCAAAACCACATGTCAGATCAGGGCATCACATTCTGCTTTCTCATCCTGGATTTGGTGAGAATGATGCTCCATGGGTTGTCTAAGTTTTTCCCAACAAGTATTTATAGTGTTTTCTAAGTTGGCTGATCTCTGTAATCACCAGCAGTAATTTATGGGCCTTGCCTTTAGAAATAGTGAACCAGTATTTCTAGGGTAGAGCACAGCAATTTGTAATTCTAACAAGTACCCATATTTGGGAAGTATTGGTAAGCAGTTTCAAGAAGCATTTGCTTTTTCTTTCTCTCCAGATATGCTTACTAGACCTGTTCTTCGCCCCACGTATCTTCTTCCCTTTTGTAGTTGGCAACATACAGCCAAAATCTGAGGTAGGGTCGTGTAGGATGTGGACTGGCTGGGTTCAGGCTGTAGAGACTGACTCTTCTACCCTGTCCCTAGAATCATTCTCAATCTAATTACCTTTCATAAGACTAGGTTTTTCTTTGAATAACCTCTTTATATTAGAAGGCTTCCATAGAATTTAGATTTAAACATGATCTTAAAGGAAAAAATAGAAAAAGGAAGAGCCTCACTACCAAAAGGTGGGAATTCTATGACAGTTTCCCTCTTGGAACCGATCATTTTGATATTTTGCGAAGAGAAATTGTAGGGTTGACACAATAGAATAATGTTGGGATTTTTCCCTTCTCTGAGGGCCTGGACCAGGTATTTTTCTCCCATTCAAGGATATGAACTCCCTGAATTCTATCTTAGACTCCTTGGGATATCTAGGGACCACATGTTGGGAGTCTCTGTTCTAAATCTCTTTTCCTCAGTGAAACCAAAATTTACATTTTATTTTAAACTGTAAGGGAGAACATATCACTCCCCTGTTAACTCTTCAGTAGCCTCTTACAGTTACAAGCCAGAGTTTTTTAACATTCTCCTTTTCAAAACTCTTCATGGTTTCTCCCACACTTACCACCCCCTAAGCCTTATAGCTCTCTCGCTCTCTTGCCATTTCCACCATCTGTACAACTCCACTGGCCTTCTCTCTGTATCTGCTTCAGTGCCTTTATTCTACTGATTCCTGTACCTGCATTTGTGTGGGTGGGAGTTGGGGTAGGGGGTTGAACCCAGGGCCTTGCCCATACTAGGCAAGTGCTCTACCATTGAACTACAACCCCAGCTCTGTACCTACGATATCTTCTTCCAGTCTTCACTGGGCTAATTGTAACTTCACAGCTTGGTCTCAGGCACAATATAACTTCCTTATTTTCTGTACAACATTTATAACTAGCTAGTATTTTTCTGTTTTTTTAATTGTTTACTAGTTTATTTTCCATCTTCTCTCACTGGAGTATAACATCCATGAGACTAGGGATCTCATTAGTTTCATTGACCAGTGAAATTCCCATGTCTAGAACAGTGCTTGGCCCAAAGTGATCACTTAAATATTTGCTGCATCAATAAATGAATAAGTGGGCTGATGCATGGCATATACCTATAATCCCAGCATTTGGGAGGCTAAGGCAGGAGGATCCCTTGAGTTCGGGATTTTGAGGCCAGCCTGGGCAACAGCAAAATGCCATCTCAAAATAAATAACGATAGTTAAGACATTGCCAGGACCAATGAGGACCAAATTGTTAAAGGAAGTTGTGATGGGGGTAGTAAGATTAAAAGTGGAGAGGAAAAGGCGTGTGTGTTTTACTTTATATTCTTTCTAACCATAAAAGGAAATAAATGGCTGTGTGATTTTAAGTTTCTTTTGGGGGTTTTAATGCATTTTCCATTTTTTCTAAAAAAAAAAAGAAACATTTCACTTAGAAATCAGAAAAGTGAAATGCTATGTAAATAGTGATTACAATTTTTTATCAAGATTTGTATTTTTGGAACCGATTGGCCTCCACATTCTTTAACAAACACTATTGCTTTTTGTTTTCTATAAAGAACGTAATCATCTATTTTGGTGTAAAGCCATATATTAGGATATTCTCTGAATAGGTATCTGTATTTTCTTGAGTATCACTAAGAAAAAAATATAATACTTAGATGGGTCTCCATGGTAACTAATTAGGAACCAAAATTGATCCCTGAGGATAAAAACAGTGGGTATTCCAGAACTGGAAAATGTTTTTTAATTTCCTTCAGGCTGGGGAGCATGCTGTGCATTTCATTGTCTGAGCACCAGTCTCAGGAATCTTCTTTAGCTAAAGACTTTGCTTTCCAAATGTGATTAGAATCTAAACCAGGCAAGAGCTTTCTATGCTAAGGCTGCATCCCCTATAAGATCCTGCCCTGATTACTCAAATCTTCTCTTACTTAAACAATTTTACTCCTCAAATAGGAAGTTAATTCTTAGATGATGTGAAACTTGAATTGTATGTATAATAATCCCCATTATCTGCAAGGGATACATTCCAAGACTCTCAGTGAATGCCTGAAATCTTGACCCTATATATATACTATGTTATTTTTTAGAAATATATCCACACTCGGGCTGGGGATGTGGCTCAAGCGGTAGTGTGCTCGCCTGGCATGCGCAAGACGCTGGGTTCAATCCTCAACACCACATAAAAATAAAAATAAAGATGTTGTGTCCACCGAAAACTAAAAAATAAAATAAAATAATAAAAAAGAAGGATGTCATAGAAAGCACACAGTTTTAAAAATATATATATATATATCCACACTCATAATAAAGCTTACTTTATAAGTTAGGGACAGTAAGAGATTAGTGACAATAACTAATAATAAAATAGAACAATTATAACAACACACTCCAGTAAAAGTTGTTTAAAACTTATAACTAGTTAATTTCTGAAATTTTCCACTTAACATTTTCAGATATAGTTGATCATGGATAACTGAAGCCAAGAAAAGCAAAACCATGGATAAGGGGAGTATGTAGTCTACTGTATCCCTCACTAGCCCTTTTTTTAAAAAAAATTATTTGTTCTAATTTGTTATACATGACAGCAGAGTGCATTTCAGTTCATAGTATACAATGGAGCACAAGTTTTCATTTCTCTGGTTATACACAAAGTAGAGTCACATTATTCATGTCTTCATACATGTACCTAGGGTAATGATGTCCATCTCATTCCACCATCTTTCCTACCCCCCCCACCTGTGCTCCCTCCCTTCCCCTCCTTCCCCTTCGCCCTATGCAAAGTTCCTCCATTACTCCCATGCTCATCCACCCCCTTTATAGATCAGAATCCACTTATTAGAGAAAACATTTGGCCTCATTAGCCCTTTTATTCTGCTTTATAAATATTATCTTTACATGTCTGTTTCCCTCCTGAGATCCTGATGGCAAAGACCAATTCATTCAAAAGACATGAATAAATGTGACGGCAAATTTAATGTATCTTTGGGCCATGGGGTACTCAGGTGTTTGGTCAAACATTATCTGGATATTTCTGTGAGGGTGTTTTGAATGAGTTTAGCATTTGAATCAGCAGACTGAGTAAAACACATTGCCTTCTTTAATGTGATTGAGTCTTATCCATTAAGTGAAGAGTCAGACTAGAACAAAAAGGCTGAATAAGAAGGGACTTACCTGTCTGAATTCTTAAGCTGGTGTCTGCTTTGAACTGAAGCATCACTTTTCCTCGTTTTGAGTGTGCTGACATTTGGGCTGAAACTACAATATTAGCTATTCTGTATCTTTCTCTCTCTGTATAATCTTCATCCTAATTTCTCTGGAGAACCCTAATATAATAAATGAGATGTATTAGGCCCTAGGCTATGAGTACCATTCCCTAGCTGTCTAGCTTTAAACAAGAGCACTTATTATACTGAAGCCAGCCTATCTCTTTTTTTTTAACTACATATATACAAAATGCTGTGAGATCACAAAGGGAGTATAATTGCCTAAAGAGTTGAGAAGTCTTCACTTAAATGTTGACAGGAGTATGGTTATGAAAAATAACACCAGATTGAGAAGACTGAAGAAAATGAACTTCTTATACAACTACATGGATGAATCTCACAGTCATAATTTTGAGTGAAAAAAATATTGGAGACACACAAAATGAATGAAAGTGTTATAGATATCCTTGTAAAACAAGTTTTTGATGCTGATCTCAATAAGCAAGCACCTAATACATAATCATTCATTATTGTGTTAACAGTGATGTATCTAGTATACATGACACCCAAGAAGATTTGTAAAATATTACTTCCCAGAGTTAAAGCATATCATTTCATAATAGCAAACTTATCACTTTTGTTAATAAATATAACCACTTGTCTCATCACAAGTGTCTTTAAACTCCAGAAGTTTTCAAAGCTCACATTAAAAGTTGTCAATATTCAAATTTAGATTGAAAGCTCAAATACTAGATAGAAAATATTTCAGTTGTTTTATTTGAAATTCCAGAGTTACTTTTGATATTTTAAGAAAATGTCTGCAAAATAAGGAAATCAAGGCAGGCGGTCAAGCCCTTTGGCCCAGATCCATCCTGCGGGGGACCCAGGCTCCACCCCTCCCCCTGTAGGACAGACCCAGGTCGGAGTCTAGCCTCTGGCTCAGGACTGCCCTTTCCAAACAGCAGACTTTCCCTGAGGTTAAGCCCAGAGGCCCAGAATCACCCATGCCGACTTGCATAGGACCCAGGTCCAGGATGCAGTATACATTGAGGGACACCAGCAGGGTCTGGAAGCTCAACATCAAGGTGAGGTACAGACAATCTGCACGGGTACTGCAAGAATATAGGGAAGAAACTAATATCTCAGATCCACACTGCAAGAAAGGAAGACACATAGACACCATGAAAAAACAAGTGAGGAAAGTGCCCCAAACAAACCAGGACACTATAATAACAGAACCCATGGACAGCGAAGTTGATGAAATGTCAGAGAAGGAGTTCAGAAGGTTCATAATTAAAATGATCTGTGAATTAAAGAATGACCTAAATGAGCAAATACAAGCAAAAATTCCAGCAATGAGATAAGAGAGCAAATACAGGTAGCAAAAGATTACTTCGAGAGAGAGACTCTGAAAAACAAAAAACAAAACAGAGATCTTTGAAATGAAGGATATAATAAATACAATAAAAAACAATAGAAAAGCATAACCAATAGACTAGATCACTTGAAGAAAGAATGTCAGATAATGAAGACAAAGTATACAATTTGGAAAATAAAGTTGATCACACAGTGAAGATAGTAAGAAACCATGAACTGAACATCCAAGAATTATGGGACAGCATCAAAAGACCAAATCTAAGAGTTACAGAGATAGAGGAAGGCACAGAGTTTCAAACCAAAGGAATGCACAATCTCTTCAATGAGATAATATCAGAATATTTCCTAAGCATGAAGAATGAATTTGAAAACCAAATAAAAGAGGCTTACAGAACCCCAAATGTACAAAATTACAACAGATCTACACCAGGGCACATTATAATGAAAATGCCTAGCATACAGAATAGGGATAGAATCTTAAAAGCTGTAAGAGGAATAAGATAACATATAGGAGGAGACCAATTTGTATCCCATCAGAGGAAGGGATTACACTAAAGGAAAATCTAATCAGAAGAGAAGGCAAGTCACATTAAATACCAAAAATAAACAAAAATCACTGGGAATACAAATTATGTCTTAATAATAACCCTGAATGTTAATGGCTTACACTCAGCAATCAAAAGACATAGACTATCAGATTGGATTCAAAACAACAACAACAACAATATGCTGCCTCCAAGAGACTCATCTCATAGGAAAAGACATCCACAGACTGAAGATGAAGGGTTGGATAAAACCATACCACTCACATGGACTGCAGAAGTGAGCAGGGGTTTCCATCCTCATATCAAATAGAGTAAACTTCAAACTAAAGTCAATCAAAAAATATAAAGAAGGACACTACATACTGCTCAGGGGAACCATACACCAACAACACTTAACAATTATAAATATATACACCCCAAACAATAGAGCATCTATGTTCATCAAACAAACTCTTCTCAAGTTCAAGAGTCAAATAGACCATAACACAATAACTTTGGGTGACTTTAACACACCTCTTCCATCACTAGATAGATCTTTCAAACAAACGCTGAACAAAGAAACTATAGTACTCAATAATACAATTAATAACTTAGACTTAACTGACATATATAGAATATTTCATCCTGAAATGAGAAAATACACTGTCTTCTCAGCAGCACATGTATCCTTCTCTAAAATAGACCACAAAACAACTCTTAGCAAACATAAAAAAGTAGAGATACTACTACCCTGCATTCTATCAGATCATAATGGAATGAAATTAGAAATCAATGATAAAATAAGAAATAAAATCCACTCCAACACTTGAAGACTAAATAATATGCTACTGAATGAACAATGGGTTGCAGAAGACATCAAAGAGGAGATTTAAAAATTTTTAGAGGCAAATGAGAACACAGATACAACATATTGAAATCTCTGGGACACTATGAAAACAGTTGTAAGAGGAAAGTTCATTGCATGGAGTTCATTACTTAAAAGAAGAAAAAGTCAACAAATAAGTGACTTAACATTAACTCTCAAAGCCCTAGAAAAAGAAGAACAAATCAACACCAAAAGCAGCAGAAGACGGGAAATAATTAAAATCAGAGCTGAAATCAATGAAATTGAAACAAAAGAAACAATTGAAAAATTAACAGAACAAAATGTTGGTTCTTTGAAAAAATAAATAAAATTGACAGACACTTAGCCATGCTAATGAAGAGAAGGAGATGGAAAACTCAAATAACTAACATATATGATGAAAAAGAAAATATCAAAACAGATAATAAAAAATATAGAAGATAATTAGAAATTATTTTGAAAACTTGTACTCCAGTAAAACAGAAAACATCAAAGGCATTGACAAATTTCTAGAGTCATATAATTTGCCCAAATTGAATCTGGATGATATACAGAATTTAAACAGATCAGTTTCAAGTGATGAAATAGCAGATGCCACAAAAGTCTACCAACCAAGAAAAGCCCAGGTCCTGATGGATACACAGCCAAGTTCTATAAGACCTTTAGAGAAGAACTAATATCAATATTCTTCAATTTATTTCAGGAAATAGAAAAAGAGGTAGCACTTCCAAACTCATCCTATGAGGCCAGTATCACCCTGATTCCAAAACCAGGCAAAGACACATCAAAGAAAGAAAACATCAAACCAATATTTCTAATGAACATAGATGCAAAAATTCCCAATAAAATTCTGGAAAATTGAATACAAAAACATATCAAAAAGATCATGCACCATGCTCAAGTGGGATTCATCCCAGGGATGTGAGGTTGATTCAACATAAGGAAATTAATAAATGTAATTCATCACATCAATAGACTTAAAGATAATAATCATATGATCATCTCAATAGATGCAGAAAAAGCATTTGACAAAATACAGCACCCCTTCATGTTCAAAACACTAGAAAAATTAGGGATAACAGGAACATATCTCAACAACATAAAAGCTATCTATGCTAAGCCCCAGGCCAACATCATTCTAAATGCAGAAAAATTGAAGGCATTCCCTCTAAAAACTGGAACAAGACAGGGATGCCCTCTTTCACCACTTCTACTTAACATAATTCTTGAAACACTGGCCAGAGCAATTAGACGAAAGAAATTAAAGGGATACACATAGGAAAAGAAGAACTCAAACTGACACTATTTGCTGATGATATGATTCTATACCTAGAAGACCCTAAAAGTTCCACCAGAAAACTTCTAGAACTAGTAAATGAATTCAGCAAAGTAGCAGGATATAAAATCAACACCCATAAATCAAAGGCATTTTTGTATATCAATAATAAATCCTCAGAAAGGGAAATGAGGAAAATTACCCCATTTACAATAGCCTCAAAAAATAAAATAAAATAAAATACTTGGGAATCAATGAGAGAGGTGAAAGATCTATATAATGAAAATTACAAAACCCTAAAGAAAAAAATCAAAGAAGACCTTAGAAGATGGAAAGATCTACCTTGCTCTTGGATAGGCAGAATTAATATTATCAAAATGATCATACTACCAAAAGCACTATACAGATTTAATGCAATTCTGATCAAAATTCCAATGACATTCCTCATAGAAATAGAAAAAGCAATCATGAAATTCATCTGGAAAAATAAGAGACTCAGAATAACTAAAGCAATCCTTAGCAGGAAGAGTGAAGCAGGTGGCATCACTATACGACCTTAAACTATGCTACAGAGCTTTAGTAACAAAAACAGCATGGTATTGGCACCAAAACAGACTGGTACACCAATGGAACAGAATAGAGGATACAGAGACTAACCCACATAATTGCAGTTATCTTATATTAGACAAAGGCGCCAAAAACATGCATTGGAGAAAAAATAGCCTCTTCAACAAATGGTGCTGGGAAACAGGAAATCCATATGCAACAAAATGAAATTAAACCCCTATCTCTCACCATGCACAAAACTCAACTCAAAATGGATCAAGGACTTAGGAATAAAACCAGAGACTCTGTGTCTAATAGAAGAAAAAGTAGGCCCTAATCTCCATCATGTGGGATTAGGCCCCAACTTCCCTGTGGCACAAGAATTAAAGTCAAGAATCAATAAATGGGATCGACTCAAACTAAAAAGTTTCTTCTCAGAAAAAGAAACAATCTGTGAGGTGAATAGAGAGCCTACATCTTGGAGCAAATTTTTACCCCTCACATATCAGATAGAGCACTATTCTCTAGGGTATATAAAGAACTCAAAAAGCTAAGCACCGAAAAACCAAATAACTCAGTCAATAAATGGGCCAGGGACCTGAAAAGACACTTCTCAGAAGATAATATACAACCAATCAACAAATATATGAAAAAAGGTTCATTATCACTAGCAATTAGAGAAATGCAAATCAAAACCACCCTAAGATTTCATCTCACTCCAGTCAGAATGGCAGCTATTATGAAGGCAAACAACAATAAGTGTTGGCAAGGATGTAGGGAAAAAGGTACACTCATACATTGCTGGTGGGACTGCAAATTGGTGCAGCCAATATGGAAAGAAGTATGGAGATTTCTTGGAAAATTGGGAATGGAACCACCATTTGACCTAGCTATCCCTCTCCTCGGTTTATACCCAAAGGACTTAAAAACAGCATATTACAGGGACACAGCCACATCAATGTTTACAGCGGCACAATTCACAATAGCTGAACTGTGGAGCCAACCTAGAATCCCTTCAATGGATGAATGGATTAAAAAATGTGGTGAATATACACAATGGAATATTACTCAGCAGTAAAATAGAATAAAATCATGGCATTTGCAGGTAAATGGATGGCGTTTTAGAAGATATTGCCAAGTGAAGTTAGCAAATCCCAAAAAACCAAATGCTGAATGTTTTCTTTGATATAAAGAGGCTGATTCATAGTGGGATAGGGAGAGGGAGCATGGGAGGAATAGACAAACTCTAGATAGGGCAGAGGTGTTGGAGGGTAAGGGAGGGGGAATGAGATTAGAAATGATGGTGGAATGTGATGATCATTATTATCCAAAATACATGTATGAAGACATGAATTGGTGTGACTATATTTTGTATACAACCAGAGATATGAAAAGTTGTGCTTCATATGTGTAATAAGAATTATAATGCATTCCGCTGTCATATATAAATTTTTTTTAAAAGTTCAAAAAAGAATAAATGAGATGGATTAAAAATAAAAAAATAAAAAAATAATGAATTCTAAATAACTGTAGTTTATCATTTTTCTTTTTCAAACCAAATTGGTATTTTAAAAAAAAAGATCACAGAAAGTACTCTCCCTTGAAAGAGCAGAGGTACTTTATTTTCTACTTCATTACATGAAAATGATGGACATTTGAAGGGTTCATATTTAATAAAACATAATTTTAAATTTATGTATTATTCTTCTAGCTTTATTGATATATAATTGACAGAAATTGTACATACAGTGTATAGCACAATGTTTTGATATACGTCTACACTGTAAAATGCATACCAGTTATCACAATCAAGTAATTAATACATCAGCTACTTTACATCACTTTTTTTTTTTTTTGGTGGTAAGAACATTTAAGATTTAATAATGGGCTGGGGCTGTAGCTCAGTGGTAGAGTGCTGGCTTAGCACATGTGAGGCACTGGGTTTGATCCTCAGCACCACATAAAAATAAATAAAGGTATTATGTCCATCTACAACTAAAAAAAATTATAAAAAGATTTAATAAAATGTTTTCAAAAATTAAATGACAATAATATTTTGCTGATTCGTTTAGGAAATTCTTAAGTTAAAACTATGTTTTTGTTATTGTAGTGAGCTGTTATAGTGGTGAAGAATACAATGTGTTCTAGTACAATTTGGGCAAACACCTTGATTTGTGCTAAAGAATAAGCAGTTTTTACTTGGCATTATTTTGGACCATCAGTGCACACAGTCAGCACAATAAAAAAGTGAAATAATATTTTAGTATTACTATGAAAATATTTTTACCCGTGAGCTCCATGTAAAGATAAAGGGTTATTCCAGATCTGTGGCTCATGTCTTAGTTTAGAACTTAGGCTAACAAAAGATAGTTTTTCTAGAAGAGGTTTTTTTTTTTTTTAATACTGGGAATTAAACCCAAGGCCTTACACATGGTTGGTAAGCGCTCTACTATGGAACTACATCCCCGGGTCTTTTTACTTTTTCATTTTCAGACAGAGGGGTGTCACCAAGTTTCCTGGACTGGACTTGAATTTGTGATTCTGTTGCCTCAGCCTTCTGAGTAGCTGGAATCACAGATATAAGCTATTGCTGCTCTTGGATGCCATACATGTCTTTCCCCCATACCATCCTCATATTCAATTCTATTCTTTCATTTCAGGCGGGTAGAGGTTATTTCTATTACATATAACTAAAAGAGATATCATAAATATAAAATTTTAAAAAAAGAGAATGGGCCAGTGGCTCATGCTGTAATCCCAGCAGCTGGGGAGCCTAATGCAGGAGAATTGCAAGTTCGAAGCCAGCCTTAGCAACTTAGTGAGGCCCTAAGCAAACCTGTCTCAAAATAAAAAGTGAAGCTGCCAAAAACATATATTAGAGAAAATTCCATAAATGGTATTGGGTAAACTGCAAATCCTTATGTACTAGTATGAAATTTAACCCCTGTCTTTTACCCTGAACATAATCCAACTCAAAGTGGAACAAAGACCTAGAAATTAAATCAGAAAATTTGCAATATTCCAACATATTGGCTCAGGAACTAACTTCCTTAACCAGACCCCTAAAGTGCAAGAAGTAAAATCTATAATAAATAAGGGGGAATGGCATCAAACTAAAAGCTTCTTCACAGCAAAGGAAACAATCAGGAATGTGAAGAGAGAGCCTACAGAATGGGAGAAAATCTTTGCCACCTGCACTTCAGATAGAGCATTAAATTCCAGGATATATAAGGATATATAAAGAACTCAAAAAACTTAGCAACAACAATAACAACAACAAAAACAAACAAACAAACAAAAAAAAACAACCCAATCAATAGATGGGCAAAGTAACTGAACAGACACTTTTCAGAAGAAATATGAATGGTCAAAAAATATATGAAAAAATGTTCAACATGTCTAGCAATTCAAGAGATGCAAATTAAAACTAACCAGAGATTTCATGTCACTGCAGTCAGAATGGCAATCATCAAGAATACAAGTAATAATAAATGTTAGTGAGGATGTGGGAGAAAAAGAACACTCAAACATTTCTTGTGGAACAGCAAATTGGTGCAACCACTCTGGAAAGCATATGGAGATTACTCAAAAAAACTAAGAATGGAACCACCATTTGACCCAACTATCCCACTCCTCAGTTTACATCTAAAAGACTTAAAATCAGCATACTACACTGACACAGGCACATCAATGTTCACAGCAGCTTGGTACACAATAGCTAAGCTTTGGAACCAACCTAGATGCCCTTTGACAGATGAATTCATAAAGAAATAGTGGTATATATACACACACAGTGGAATATTACTGAGCCATAAAGAAGAATGAAATTATGACATTTGCTGGTAAATGGATGGATCTGGAGACCATCATGCTAAGTGAGATGAGCCAATCCCCCAAAACCAAATGTCAAATGTTTTCACTGATAGGGGAAGCTATCACACAATAAGGGAGAAAAGGGGAAGAATAGAGTATTATTCAATAGATTAAACAAAGGGAAATGAAGGGAGGGAGAGGGCATAAGAAAAGGAACAGTGGAATGAATTCAAAATAATTTTCCTATGTACTTATATAAATACATCATAGTGAATACCACCATTATGTAGATCATAAGGATGGGGTCCTAACTAGAAAAATATATATTCCATGCTTGTGTAATTATATAAAAATGAATTATATTGTCATGTATAATTTAAATTAATAATTTATATAATTAAAAAAAAAGTAAAAAGGGCTGGAGATGAAACTCAATGGTAAAGCACCCGTGAATTCAATCCCAGTATCAAAAAAAGAAAGAAAAGAAAAGAAAATGGGGACTGGGGTTGTGGCTCAATGGTAGAGTGCTTGCCCAGCATGCATGAGGCACTAGGTTTGATCCTCAGCACCACATAAAAATAAAAAATAAATAAACAAATAAAAGATATTTTTTCCACCTAAAAAATATTAAAAAAAGAAAATGGGCAATATATTTCAGTAAGTGCTTGTCGACATAAGATAGTGAGAATAATAAGTAAACACCAAAATATTCTGAACATCATTAGTCATTAGGGAAATGCATCAAAACCACAGTGAGATACCACTTCACAACCACTAGAATGGCTATTAAAATAAAAAGGGCTCAATGGTAAAGTGCCCCTGGGTTCATTCTCTAGTGTGGGGGATGGGGTGGGGGAGGGGTGGGTCATACTTTTGATTTTTTTGTTGGAGATTTACCTCATAAGTCTGGTGATCCTTGGCTATTTAAGAGTGACTCATGGATATTTCTTTAGTGTTATCTATTTGTGTTAGGAATGTTAGTATTTCTTCTTGTCTTTTCTGCTGGGCTGGTGGCAGGAAGGAATGTGGGAAGGAATCATGAGCAATCTACAGGAAGAGGCTACAGGTCTTACCATTTAATATACAGATTTTAATTTAGCCTTTCTGTAGGTGATTGTCTAACTCTGTGGAAGGCTTTTGGTTATCAGAAGGGTGCTGGGGAATTGTTCCAGGTCAAAACCTACAGGCCACATTGTATGTGTCTCTGTTTCCCCAGAGCTCTGTTGAGTTATTGGCGAATAGTAGGAGCTTCCTAAATGTTTCTTGACAGAAATAAATGAATGAGGAGATGAATGAATGAATGAATTTATCTCTGACTTTAAATGACTTCTCTGCACAGAAATCTTTAGCTCTTTGATGGTCTCTATAAGACATTTCTCACAGACTACAAAAGCCAGGGATTTAACCATTTCACGGTCACCTCTCTGTACTTTAAAGGTACTGACACATGAAAGAGCGTGACTGAAATACTAAATCCCTTGGCTGTCTTTGTCATCTTCAGTCAGGTTCTGTTGGGTCAAGGAGGGCTTAGTAAGTATGGTATGTCCTCATGAAAGATCCATCAGGAAATCAAAGAGTCTTGTGGTGAGTCAGGGCTGAAGTTGGGGTTAAAACGCAGCTTTGAGTCTTAGCAGCACATCATTACTAACATGTGCTTTCCTTGAGTGCTACAGTCATTTCTGGTGACCTTACACAGGTCACATTCAATCCACAACTCCTCCTGAAGGCTGGTGATTGAGCAACAAGCTTTCTGAAAACTCTTTCTGAGATCTTTCATTCACATTCACTGTGTTCAAGAGTTGAGAGAATTTCAAAGACCCTTGTCATTTCATTCTCACCACAGATTTTTTTTTTGGGGGGGGGGGTTACTACTAAGAAGAACATAGAGACTTAGGGGGAAAAGAGAAAGGCTAAGTTACAAAGAGAAGATCTCTTTCCAAGATTCCACCGATGAAACTATTTTCTTTGTTATTTAAAAGAAATGATTGCTTTGCTACTTTTCTCAAGTTGACAAGTGACATTGCATGTACTAAAGGCCATTAACAGGAAAGACTTGGGCACTAGGAGGCTGATTAAACATTATTTAAATGGGAAATTAGTAATTTGAAAACTGTTGGAGCAAATATTGTATTGTAGCTCCTTGTTCCTATTAATGAAGGGATTTATTTCTGTAGAATAGTTCTGCACAGGATAAGGATTCACAGATTCAAGTCTTTATGCTCACTTGTTTCCTCAAGTGACATCAAGTCAACCATTTGCTATCTCTGGCCTTTCATTTCCTTACTTATGAAATGAGATTAGAAATTCCTGCTCTGTCTGTTAAAAAATATTTTGAATTTTAAATTAGATGAAGATAATAATGATAACACTGCTTGACATTTTTAAAGTATTGACTATGTGCCAGACACTGCTAAGCAGTATGACAGAGCTAAGCCAGACACCATGCTTAATATCATTTTACTGTATTTGCTCACAGATCCGAGTCAGAAATTTGGGTGTACTTACCTATTTGGTGTTTCTGCTTTTCTTGCCTGGAATCATGCATGTTGCTGCAATTATCTGTCAACAATGGTGACATAATCTGTCCTTTCATATATCTGGCTATTGATAGTGGCTATTAGCTAGTGGGGATTTGGGTTCTAGGGAACCTCATTTAGAGCTTTGTTAGTCTTCAGTTTGATCTTTCTTCTTCCAGTAGGCCCAACCAGGCTTAGTCACATAGACATTTCAGGTCAGAATTTAAGGCTGCTTGCATTTGAGGCTTGGAAGTTCCACATATCACTTCCACCATATTCCATCAGTCAAAGCAAGTAACAGGTACAACCCAGATCCAAGGATGGGGAAAAACTCTATTTTCTGATGGGAGGAACGGGAAAGTCCCATTGCAAATGGGCTGGCATACAGGAATAGGAGGAATTATCAGTCATTAACAATCCACTGATTTGTTAGCAAGTAATCTCATTTAATCATCATAGCAACTTTATTATTATTGGGCAGACAAGGAAACTGAGACACAAAAAGGTTGAATAATTCACTCAAACTCCCATAATCAGTGTTTAAAGTGGTATATGAATACAAAGGTCATGCCTTTTTAAAATGGTCTTCAAAATGGAAATCATGTTGTGGTAGAGATTTCTTGTGTTTACCTAAGTTAAATAGGGTTTTGTAGGTTATGGATCTGGACTAGTCTCTGCATTGGGCCTGGTAGACCAAACCAATATAGATCTTAATCATAGAAACTGAGCATTGACTGGTTGCAGAAGGTCTTAAATCCAGTTAATTAGTCAGGCTGTGAACAACTAGTTAGTCTGTAGTAAATTGACTGACTTATTATCTAGACTATAACCAAGTAAGTTGGTTTGTATGGTTCATTTCTGTTTTTCTGTAAATGTGGTTTGATCATGTTCTTGGTGGTAGTTTGGAACCTCCTCTGCTTGTGGAAGCTGCATGATTTGCAAATCATTTTTGTTTTATTTTATTCAGGTAACTACTAAATTTAATTGGTCTAAGGAATTTTCCTTTTAATGCTTGTACCCAGTTCATTCCTTCTTATATTCCACTTCTCATTCTTTACAGTTTGTTGGGGCCATGTAACTGGTTCAGGGCCACTGAAAGCATTCAACAGTAGATTCTTCATTCTCTTTCATTGTCTGCCTTTGTGATCTTCAAAACCAAGAGTTGAAATTGTGGGTCTATAAGATAGAAGTAGACTGAATTGCAAGTTACAACTCAAAAGGAGCTGTCTGACTTGCAGTAGAAAAAAAATAAAATTGCATGCATTAAGCCACTGAGATTTTTGGATTGTTATTTCTGTGAAACCAATTCTGCCAATACAAACCTAATTGTATTATTATGCTTATAAAGTGAATCTATAATCATATTAAATTGTAATTAAATAGAAAAGAATGAAGAAAAATTTAATAATCCAAATCCTATTACCCAAGGCCAACAATTCTCAATCTCTTGGTATCACTCCAGATAACTCTCTCTATATAAAAATACACACACAATTTATATAAGTAGGTTCACAATCATCATACTGCCTGGTAAACTCCTATTATTATTAAGCAGTATAATTTCAAAATCATTCTTGGCTGAGTAATAGAGACCTATACAGGAACCTTTGTGAAATATGAAAATTTTGAGAACATATAGAGTATGTCAGAGTGCTTTAGTTCAAATTCTCATCCTGTCACTGACCTTGAGTAAGTTACTTAATCTTACTGTTTCAATTTCTTCAACTATTATAGGAGGATAATACTTCTACTTCATAATGAGGATTAAATAAAGAGATTTATTTAAATTCTTTACATTTATTTACAGAAGATTTATTTAACATTCTGTAAATTACCTGACATGTTAACACCCCAAAAATGTTAGCTATACCAGGACAGCAAATTTGCCCACTCCACTAAGATGTGCAAAGAAACATAGTTTCTGTAATTCTTATAATAGATCTTTTTCACAACCCCCCTGTTAGGTAGCAGTTGGTGGCTCATGATCCTGGAAGAAGCCATATTACGTTCTGGTTTTATTATTTATTTATTTAATTATTTTTGGTATCAGGATTGATACCCAGGGGCACTTAACTACTGAGCCTCATCCCTAGCCCCTTTTTTGTATCTTTTATTTTATCTATCTGTCTATTTATGTAATTATTTATTTTCTGGTGCTGGGGATCAAACCCAGGGCTTTGTGCATGCAAGGCAAGTACTCTATCAACCGAGCTATATCCCCAGCCCATAATTTTTATTTTTTGACAATAGGGATTTAACCCAGGGGCACTCAACCACTAAACCACATTCCCAGATCTTTTTTGTATTTTATTTAGAGACAGGGTCTCACTGAGTTGCTTAGGGCCTCACTAAATTGCTGAGGCTGGCTTTGAACTTGAGATCCTCCTATCTCAGCATCCTGAGCCACTGGGATTATAGGGATGTGCCAGTGTACCTGTCTATCTTAAAAAAAAAAAAAAATTAAAGATAGAGTCTTGCAAAGTTGCCTAGGTCCTTGCTAAGTTGCTGAGGCTGATTTTGAACTTGCCTCAGCCTCCTGAGCCTTTGGGCCGCATGTGCCATCATGCCCCATCATGTTCCGCAAAATTCTGGTTTTAAAAGACTTTGAACCTTTTGGATGTGTGGAGACTCCCTGCTGAAGTTACGTTTCCTTTTCCCAAGAACATCACGGAATCCCTTACCCCTCCCTCTCCTCTCTGAAGGATGCCAAGCCTAAGAGCACCAAATTCAAAGGTTTTCTCCACCAGTCCCATTGGGACGCAGTTTCAGCTAGCAGTTCCTGAGTCACCCTGCCAATCAGCACCCGCCTATGCAACCCTTCTTAAGCCTAAGCTTGCAAGCTCATGCGCTCTGCCCTCTTCCTCTTCTTTCTCTCCTCTCTCTGCTCTCTTTCTCTCTGCTCTGTGCCTCTCCTTTTTTTCCCCTTTGGGCAGCCCCCCAATAAAATCTCCGTCTCGGGTGAGTCACTCGCCTTTCAGAAGCACTGGGAGTGTAGCTCAGTGGCAGAACACTTGCTTAGTATGTACTGAGGCCCTAGGTCTGATCACCACCACTGCAAAAAATAAAAAAAATTTAAAAAAAGAAGAAGACTTTCATGGAAACAGTACGAAGTTCATCAGCCCATCTTCATAATGAGGGTATTGCCTTCTCCCCCATATATACATTTTTTTCAAAGACAATTTCTCTGTGTAGGGAAAAAGCATATGAGGTCTGTTGGAGACAGGTGATGTTTACCTGTCATTTTAATTTGTCTCACTGAGGTTTAGTCTCTACGCTGGCATCCATTGCAGGAAGAATAGTTCTGTTTGGGCTTTTGGTGAACAGTGGCATCCATTGCTATCTATTGGTGACCTGACATCTCCTCTTGTCAATGGAAATCCTTATTGTGCAGACCTTTTCCCAATTCCAGGCCTTTCCAAGTCTAGTATTCCTCCCAGCTTCAGATGCTGGCAGAGTCCTCTGTAAGGAGGGTTTATTTCATGATTCCAAACTGGGAATGGAGCAAAATTCCTTCTGCTTTGGCTATTTATTCAAACTAGTTAATAATCTTCTGTTCCCCAGGCCAAAGTCAATTCACATGTCACATGTTGAATAGCTGGCTTTCTTTCCCTTTCTGTCCTTCCTTATCCATGATTTATAGGTAATGAAGGGACAGGCTTTCTCTCTCACTTTCTTGTTTACAAGGACTTCCCTTATACCACTCCTCTTCATTATTCAGCTTTATGATAGAAAGGTAAAATCCCTGTATGACAAAAAATCTACGTGACCCTTGGTAAGAGAGTTGCATGTCAGTTAAGTACTAGAATTAATTCTAAATACAAACACATTTAATATTTTCAACTATTGCCCCATTATAGTATTATCATGATTATCATATGACGAGCCAACTTGCCTCTCAGTGCCTTTCCACTTTCCCCATGGATTTGCACTGCCTGCCAGACTCTGGATTTTTTAGTTGCTTTGCTTGTTAAAAAAGACTGTCGGAAGACAGTCCACCTGCTGTTTGCCTGGAATGCAGGAAATGAACATCATACCATATGGGCTCTTTAACACCCACCCACATGGCCACAGCTCAAGCTGCAGATCCTCTGGCAACTGTGGCCAGGCACCACTGGAACGGCTGCTTTGCTTGATAATGTCACATTTTAAAAAACTCTCTTGATTCCTTTTTTATTACACAGATACAAAATTAATTTTGGTCTATCTATTAACTACAAACAGATACAGATTTTCTGTCTCTCTTATTGTCCATGGTACACCTAGTCTAAAACAATGAATCAGTAGCCGATATATAGTTAATACTCTCAACCAACAGTACTGATCTTATACAGACTGAATAAAAAAACTCTGTAAATTTGAGGTGAAGGGCTACCACTAAGACCTCTCCTAAATATGTACTTGATGCTCAAATATCGCACTTGTGATTTATTTCTTCAAATTGTCACACTTTTTGTACTTTTGTGTAAATAGGCTTATTAGATGATTTAAGAATTTTTTGTTGTTTTTGTTTATTTTTTAATCAAGGGAAGGGGAAGAAATCTTAGACTTTTATATCTCTGGGATAAAAAAGGTTTATACTAGAGGGGAGACAAGTATGGAAAAAGATGTGTGGAGAACAAGACACACTTTAATGTTTATTAGAGAAGTCAACTGGTACTTAGAAGGAATGGTATTTGGAAGAGGTGCCTACAGTGTTACCATCAGTCTGTGACAGCTAGCAAAATGATCCAGGCTGTCATAACAGGAGCTCTGTCATGTGCATTTTTAGCTGGAGTAGACCAGCATTGTCTCAAAAGGACTGAAAATGCTAGAAGCAAAGGGCAAACCACTGTGTGGTATATAAACATACCTAGTAAAGTTGATATAGTATCTTGTGTTATCTTCCTGGCTAAAGGCTTTCAGTCTTTGAAATATGATCACTTCACACCTAGCATATAGGTAATTGAAGAAATTTGAATAGGGCCCCTTCAGGGACCAAGTGGGCCATGTCAGTGCAACAGCTATCAGCTGAACGAGGATGCTGTCTCCTTCATAGTTTTCTACCGTAGTGTGCATCTTCTCACCACACAGGTATTCTCAATAAAAAGAGCCATCAAGGCAGTTTAAGGAAGAGCTAAGAGTGAATAGTAGAAAAGATCAAGGTTCAAAGGATAAGAGAGTTTATCACTTGGGTGGAAACACTAGTCAGTAAGAAGTCCCACAGTATCAGACCTGGAGAACTGGAATAGACTGGAATAGAAAAGGCAGGTTCTGGACAATTATGGAGTGAATTATCACAACTGGTATTTATTGACTGGGCCTAAATGCTCCATGTGTGATGGAATTCTTTGAAATTAAAAAAAAAGAAGAAGGAGAAAAAAAAAAGAAAGAAAATGTGTGTTTGTTCATGTTTTCATATACCCTGGCATATACTGTCTATAGTTCTAAAGAGTTATATCTGGGAAACCTGCTTCTCCTATGGTGCTGGAAATACCATCTGGAAATCAGTCTTAAAATTTTTGTCTTTTATGGTGGGGTTTTCTCAGGGAAAAATAAGCCACTTTAAGGAAAGAAAGAAGATATATATAGGTGAGAGAGTGTAAGAGGAAGAGGAGAGTAGCAGAATAAAGATGCAAAATGCAATATGTTCCTATGAACAGAAATGAGGATGTCAGCCCCACAGGAAAGACACCATTGATAAAGATGGATGTCAACACTGTTGGTATCTTATCCATATGTGTAATACTCAGCAAGACTAGAGAAACATGCCTTGAGACAAAGCCATGGCCAAATCTGGAAACTCAAACTTGTAGTATACTCTTTGGCATTTTTCTAATTAGTTCTTGTTCATTAAATGATTCTAGAGTATTGTTAAACTCTAGGAATTTTTCTATTTAAAACTTATTCTCTCCTAAAGCTCTTAACTCAGGCTAGGTGCTGTTTGTGTCTGTCATACCTGAAGCCACACCCTGATGACTCAGCAGAGCCATCCCTGCTGGTTTTCCCCTCCAGAGAAAGAAGGGGGAAGACTAGAAAACAGGGCCAAAGGGAAAAAAGCTTGCATCACCCTTAACAATCATTTACACTGCTGACCTTTGTTGGAGTCAAATACAAATTGCTTCTTCATAGTGGAGTCCTGTTCTTCAGGTTTAATTAAACTCAGTTCAATAGAACAATTTTCAGGGCACCTGCTTTGAGATTAACACTCAGTTCTGCAGAAGACAAACTGGTATAAGAAACTGTAAGACATGGTTATGAGAAGCTGAAAATATCGAGAAGCTAAAAATATTACAAAAGAGACCAACATAAACAAGTATACATAATATTTTAAATGGGCAAAAATGCAAGGAAATTCAGAAAATGGAGTGCTACCTTGAATTGGAGTGAGGAAACCCTGGAAAGTCTTGAAGCATAAACTAGGTTTTGAGGTGAGAATAGAGAAGATGAGTGCACCCAAATGGACAAGCACAATGATCTTATTAGAACAGTCTCAAAGAACTGTTAAAGAAGCTAATATGAATTACCACAATGAATCTTCATATATGTATATATGTATGTGTGTGTGTGTGTGTGTGTGTGTGTGTGTGTATATATTTAATTTTAATATATATTTTATATTTAAGTTTAATGCACTAATAGAGTTAACAGAAGGGAAATGAGTAGAGTATAGCAAGTGGACCAGGAGAGGAAGCAAGGGAGGGAAAAGGAAGGTATTAGGAAATGAAATTGATCAAATTATGTTATGTGCATATACAAATGTGGCATAATGAATATCACTATTATGTATAATTGTAATGCACCCATTTTTTTTAAAGCTACTTGGTGAAGATAATCAATAGACATGAGTCCCTTGTCAGAACAAGTTCTTCAAGGGCAGGTATAATGTGTTAGGCTTCTTGGTATCATTCACTCAGCAAATCTCAGTGCTGAAGTTAAGTAGTAAGTGATACAGCCAGGATCTCTGCCTTCATGCAGTGCAGTTTACAGTTTAATGGCAGAGACAAATGATAGATAAATTCGTGATGCTACAGAAATAATACAATTAATGAGGACAATGCTGATTCTTATTAAATGTAGGGCCTAGTTACAGACTGGTTTTTACTGGAAAGCATGGGGGAAAACACAACATTTTTAGATCAATTTATTTCCAAATCCAAAAAGTCCAGATGAGTGGACAATGTAGTAGTATGCATGCACGTGTACATGCAGGCAAACATACCCACATGCCTCAAACTTGCAAGTCAACCTGTCTGCAAAGATCATTTACCTGTGTTAAGTTAATGAGCTGGTCAGCCAAACAACTTCTCCCTTTTCATTATTTATTTTCCACATCACATACAGACTGAAAATGATCATATTTATGTGGCTTACTGGGATAGAGGGAAGAGGCTGCTCAGTTGAAGGAATAGCCCTAGATGTTCCACCCTGAAGGCCACCAGTAATGCAGAGGATATGTAATTTACTTGACTCATTAACTGGAAGGTTCTGTTTTATATAATCAAAGTTGGCTTTTGCAAAATGCTTTTTATAATCCTAATAGTCTCCAAAACTTGCTTCTCCTATGGGTACCATCATCTTAGTGAATGACTATTCCATCTTACCAGGTGCTTAGGTCAGAAGTCTTGGATCATCATTGATGCTTCTTTTTCTTTTACATACCCAATATCCATTCAATCCATCAATAAATCCTATTGGCCCAACAGAGTCCATCACTTCTTACTACCTCCTTTGCTACCACACCCTGGTCCACAGTTTTCCCTCTCCTGTATTATTTAAAATCCTCTGAATTGTCTCACTACTTCCTCTCTTGCTTGTCTGCAGTCTGTCAAATGATCAGTGGGCACAGTGCTGTTAAAACACAAGCCCAATAAGTGCTTAAAATTATCCATTGGTCCATCTTACTTAAAGGTCAAAGTTCTCACAATGGTCTTCGAATCCTGCCCCCAACTGTCATAACCATCTTGCCCCATCTACCTCCTTCTCCTCCTCTTTGACTTTGCCTTTAACTATTCTCCCTTTTGCTGTTTCCTCTCAGGCCACACTAGCCTACTTGTTCTGCCTTGCACACACATTCCTGTCTCAAGAATTGTATTTGCTATGCTCCCTGGTTTGCAGTGCTCAGATAGCTCCAGGGCTCTTTCTCACCTGCTCTCAGTTTAAATGCCTCCCTTTTGGTGGATCCTTCTTTGATCATGCTCTTTAAAACTGACTTCCACCTCCTAATCTAACTTTGTTGATTCCTGTCCCTTTTCTCTATAATATATGTTACTATCTACCATACTGTGCATTTAAAAAAAAATTTTTTTGTAGTTGCTGATGTATGGCGTGCCTTTATTTTATTTGCTTATTTTTGTATGCGGTGCTAAGGATCGAACCCAGTGCCTCATATGTGCTAGGCAAGTGCTCTGCCACTGAGCCACAGCTCCAGCCCCCATACTGTGTACTTTGTATGTTTGTTTTGCTTATTGTTTGACTCTCTTGTTTGAATAGGATTCATAAGAGTAGGAATTTTTTTTTTCAGTTTTCTTCATAAGGTACTTGACATTCTAAAACCTGAGATTGTCTATGTAAAATTGTTTAGACCAAAGACAGAGAGTCGAATTACAAGGTTAACCTATCACTAAAATATTATAGCATTAAAATTTTTTCCTGGGGCTGGGGCTGTAGCTCAATGGCAGAGTGCTTGCCTAGCAAGTGAGAGACACTGGTTTCAATCCTTAGCACCAATAAAAATAAAGCAAATAAAATGAAGGCATTCATTCCATTTCTAACTACAAATTTTTTTTTATAATTTACCAATGTGATCTTATAATTTATTGCTCAATTATAATGATATGATGAAACATGTCCAAAAGTGCTATGAAGAAAATTAAAGCAGGGAGAAAATTTAGAGGGTGATAGGACAGCTTTTTTAGTTAATGAGATCAGGGAAGGCCATTTATCAGAGACTGGAATGAAGGGAGAGAACAGTCCTCTGATAGGGAGATAGGGCAATGATGAATACAAATACTCAACAACTGAAACAAACTTAATGTTTTTGAGTAGCTGTAAGGATAATGTGGCAAGATCAGTGTAATCACTCTGGAGAGTGGCAGCTGATGAGATGAGAAATGGAGACAGGGGCTAGATGGTATAGGGCTAGATGGTAAGGATTTGGATTTTAAGCATAATTGGAGTATTTTGACCATGAGAATAACATGGTTGGATTTATGATTTTAAAAGATTACTCTAACTGCTTTGTGGAAATTGATAGTTGGAGCAAAGACCAGTTAGGGAAACTGGTGGCTTGGACTTGGGTGATGATGACATATGTGATGAGAAGTGGACGAATCAGGACTCAGGATTTATTTATTTTACCTTGTAATCTTGAATAGTTTCAAGCTTAAAAAATAGTTTCAAGAATAGTAAAAAGAACTCTAATCTACTCTATTCAGTCTCACTGGCTTTTGAAATTTTGCCACATTGTCAAGCAAGCACTTTCTCTGACCCCGCCTCAACCAATACCTTACCTCTGTTTGTGTATTTGTGAACACACATTGTTGCAGGTCCGTATCAGTGTCTATATTTATATAAATTTTATATCCAGTTCTATATTTTTATTTAATTTTATATACATGTATTAATTGTACATACTATGTGTAGATTTCTGTCAATATTTTGTGGACAATCTGGTCATAAATTGCATACCTTATGCCTCTTTATCTCAATGTTTTCCTTCTTTAAAAATATTTTTTAGTTGTTGATGTACCTTTATTTTTATTTATTTATATGTGATGCTGAGGATGGAACCTAGTGCCTCACACATGCTAGGTAAGTGCTCTGCCACTGAGCTACAACCCCAGCCCCTCATATTTTCTTTCTTTTCTTCTTCTTCTTTTTTTTTTTTTATAGAGAGAGAGAGAGAAAGAACTTATTTACTTTTCAGTTTTCAGTGGACACAACATCTTTATTTTATCTTTATGTGGTGCTGAGGATCGAATCTAGCGCCCTGCGCATGCCAGGCGAGCGCATTACCGATTGAGCCACATCCCCAGACCCCCTCATATTTTCTTTAGTGTATATTTTCCAGAAAAAGTATCTACAGTACAGTTACAAATTCAAGAAATCTTAAACTGATAACAGTATTTTTATTTAATCTGCAGTATATATTTCAATTTTATCAAGGCATCCCAATAATGTTCTTTATAAGTGATTTGGGGGGGGGGGGCAGTGCTAAGGACTGATCTCAAGGTCTGGTGAGTTCTAGACAAGCACTCTACCACTTAGCACATCCACAGCCCTAAATGTATCTCTTGTGTGCAGTCTGGAGATGGGTTTTGTTTTCTGAGCCAATTTGAAAATGGCTCTTTAAAATTAAAATATTATATTCACATTTATTGATGGAATAATTAATTCACATTTGTTGATGTTACAGATAACTTAGGTTTGACTGTGTCATATTACAGTTGCTAATTATATTAGTTATATTGTGTTTCTTTTTCCATGTGGTATAACTTTGTGGTATAACTCTTTAGATTTCATTTGATATTTAGAAAGTTTTGCATTTTTGTTCCTCTATTTATCTTTGTGCTTATAATTTATAAATATTAGACAATATTTAGTCATCTTTTGGCTAGATCAAGTTCATCTTGTTGTATAGGGTTCAACAAATATTTTCTTTTTTTTTTTTTAAATTTTTTATTGTGGGTTGTTCAAAACATTACAAATTTCTTGACATATCATATTCCACACTTTGATTCAAGTGGGTTATGAACTCCCACCTTCACCCCATACACAGATTGCAGAATCACATCAGTTACACATCCATTGATTTACATATTGCCATACTAGTGTCTGTTGTGCTCTGCTGCCTTTCC